>NW_027532182.1:834865-921139 GCF_008692635.1 Crocuta crocuta | reverse complement strand
CCGTGACTTAGATTACACACACACACACACACACACACACACACACACACACACACGAGGCTATAAGTCTGATGGTGCAGAATGAGACAGATAATACACAGGGACGGGAGAAGCCAACCAGGGGATGTCAGTGGGAAGGGCTCCAAGGTCTGTTAGCTCTCACCCCTTTGAACATGTGTCCTCCTCCGTGAAGCCAGGTCTGTGTGTCTCTAACCTACACCCCCCGCCCTCCATGAACAGTGTGGCTCAAGCCCCCTCACCCATGCCCCTCCTGTGACATTGAGGCCACCTGCTCAGTCCCTTCCTGTGACTCTGAGTGTAGCTGGCAGGCTGTGCACTCTCCTGACTCCCTCCCCAGCAGGTGTCCTCTGAGTGGCCTCGGGTGGGGCCCCAGACTCCCAAGTTTAGTGGGCAAAGTGTGCGGCTTCTACCCGCTGGCAGCGGCTCCCGGCTCCAGCTAACCTTGGCGGGTCCCAAACCAGATTCTCCCGGCCAGCCCTCACTCGGTGTGACTTCCTCTGACTCCAGAAAAGGCAAGTCACTAAATGGGCCGTTCAATGTGATGGAATCTTTACTCTTTGCTGGAATGTTGGGTATAGATAAATACATGCAGCAGAAAATTAGTCTTTTCTATAAAACTATAACCTATCCGGGGTGCTGCAAAAATACTCCTTTACCCACCAGCTGCCTGGAACACACGGTATAGTCAGGACAAGTCCGGTAGATTGGAAAGGGCAATAATCTCTTGAAAAATAGGTGAGATCTGTTTTATTCTTTCTAGTTTAAAAATGAGGTTATGTTGCATGCAGTAAAATGTACCCTTTTTAGGGTGCACTTTTAGGAGCTTTGACTAATGCATGCATCTGGGGGAACCGCCTCCACAGTTAAAATACCTAACAGTTCCACAGCCCCCCGGAAGTTCCCTTGGGCCCCTGCCATGGGTTGAATTGTGTCCCTGTGAAATTCATACGGTGCTCTCCTAACCCCCAGAACATCAGACTGTGACCTTATTTTACAGAAGTGATCAAGTTCAAAAGAGGCCATTAGAGTGGGTCCTAATCCAGCATGACTGGTGTCCTTACAAAAAGGAGAAATTTTGAGGATCCCCCTTCCATCTGAGAACGGACAGCCATCCACAAGCTGAAGAGAGAGGCCTGGAACAGGTCTTTCCCTCCCAGCCCACAGAAGGAACAGCTCTGACAACACCCAGATGGCATACTTCGGGCCTCCAGACCTGCGAGACAGCACATTTCTGTCATTTAAGCCACCTGATTGGTGGCGCCCAGTTACAGTGGCCCCAGCGACTTATACAGCCACTTTACACTCACCTCTCCCCCCACCTCAGCCCCTGGCAATCACTGATCTGAGTTTGTGCCTGTAAGTTTGCTTCTTCCAGAATGTCCTGTAAGGGGAGTCGTGTAGTACATAGCCTTTTGAGTCTGGATTTGTTCATTCGGCACAATGCTGTTGAGACTCACTCATGTTCCTATGTTCCCATTCCTTTTTAATGCTGACGAATATTCCATTTTGTGGATGTACCACAATTTATTTATCCACACACCAGTTGATTTGGGTTATTTCCACGTTTCAGTTATTGCGACTAAAGCATCCATAAATGTTCATGTATGCACTTTTATATGCACTTTTATTTTTGCGTGTGAACGTTGAGTTTTCATTTCTCTTGGATGAATGCCTAAGGGAAGAATTTCTTGGTCAGATGATCAATGTTACGTTTAAAAAGATTTTTTAAATTTTTTAATGTTTATTTGTTTTTGAGAGAGAGAGAGAGACAGTGTGAGCCGGGGAAGGGCAGAGAGAGAGACACACAGAATCTGAAACAGGCTCCAGGCTCGGAGCTGTCAGCATAGAGCCTGAGGCTGGGCTCAAACTCACAAACTGTGAGATCATGACCTGAGCTGAAGTCAGTCACTTAACCGACTGAACCACCCAGGCACCCCTATTTTTGCCACTTTTAGTCACTGAGTTTGAAAGGGTAAAATTCCTTTATCAAATAATGTATTTTGCAAATACTGTCTAACAGACTATGGCCTGTCTTTTTGTTTTCTTAACAATATTTTTTGAAGGGTAGAAGTTTTTAATTTTGAATTAGTCCAATTTTTCTTTTGATGGATCATGCTTCTGGTGTCATATTGGAGAAATCTTTGCCTAAGCCAAGGTCACAAAGGTTTTTGGAACACTTGCTTTTCATCCTGACGCAGCAGCTGCTTCTGACCCTGACCAAGTCATTTCGTTCCTCAGCCTTAGTTTACTCTCCTCCATGAAATGTGGAGACTGAAGTGAAGAGTATTTTTCAAAGCTTCTGAAAGCAAGGGAGCTGAGACTCGGCGTTGGACTGCAGCATTTAGAATGGGCACAGCATCTCCAGGGCCCTGCACCTTCTGGAGTCTCTCCATCACGTGCTTCCCTGCCTTTCACGTGGTCACCAGGCATCTGAGGACTTTGTGAAAATGCACATTCTGATCCATAGGTCTGGAATACGGCTGCGGTTCTTTACGCTCTCGAGGTCCAGGCAATGTGCACTGCTGGTCTAGGGACCTTGCTTTGAGTAGTGAAGCTCCAATGTCCACTCAAGGACAAAATGCGAATTCCAACTTTGTCAACGTCAGACTTGGGATTTCTACAGTGTGTTTCTTCCAAGGAAAGCAAAGTCCTTCCACATCAGTAATTCTCTTTCCCTCCTTTATCTCTGTCCTGCTACTGACCACAATTAACCAATGGGTACGCCGAGGCTCGGGTGTGAGCCAAGTTCACTAGAATGTGGCAGAATCAGAGAAGAATGTTGCCAGCAGCTGCAGACCAGTAGCCCTGGGCACGATATGATGAAGTCTGTGTTATACTTAGAACTTGTTCTGTTGCATCAGAAACTCCAACTGGCTTTGGAGAGAGGCAGACAGCTTTTGGCTCATGCAACTAGAGGGTCTGGGGTCGTGTGGCTGCATGGCTGCAGGTGGAGTCCAAGCTAACATAACAGTACAGCTCTCTGGAAGTCTTAGTTCTGTGCTCCTCTGAATAGCTTTCACTCCCAGGCAGGTGATTCATAGGCCATCATAAGAACACTCGTTGATCTAGGCTTCCATTCCATCTGCTTAGCACCAACAGCAGAAAACTGCTCCCTTTCTCCAACAGGTTCAGTAGAAGCCCTGCATTGGAGTTCTGTTGGCCTAGCACTGGCCACATGCCTGCCTGTCCGTGTAACAGTGACTGTAGCCAGTGGGGCTGCGGGTACAGTCATATGGTGGCCTGGGCCCGAATGGTGCTTATATCATGGAGCTCAGCTTCACCGGAGCCACGTGAACTTGAAAGATGGAAGGAATGGTCCCCAAAAGAAAGGGGAATGTTGTTTTTGCTGGATGAACAAACAACAGTGTCCACTATAGTAATTATGAATTCATATGCATGGAAGTCTATGGTTTGTTTGTTTGTTTTTTTAATCTGTGTTTTAAGCAAGAAGAGAATGTGTAACTCTGGCCCCTCAGGAAACACTCTCATTGTGCCTTTTGGTGCCGTCACTCCTGGGTAGCACCCAGCCTGCTCCCACTTCTTGGACTCCCTGCCCTCATTTTGGGGGGCAGCACCCCCACCTCTAACACCCAAGATTTTCATGCTACCTTTCTCAGTCTGATAAGTGTATTTCAATGATAAAAATTTATATTCCTGCCCCGCCCAGAGTTATTTGGACTTAAAATGACAATTGCAACAGAGGGTAATGCTTGACTCAAAGTGTGCACCGAAGATGGAGTTTCAGGCATTGGGGGATTTTTTTCTTTCCCTCCGAGAGGAGGATCTTCTTGGTCTTGCCAAGTTATCCAACTAGTTTTGCTGACCCACAAGGTTGGCCAAGGCCACAGCCTTCTCGCCCTAGAGCAATCGCCTCTGTCTGGAGGTGGAAGTGGAAACAGGTGGAGTCACAGCTGGGCTGATTAAAGGCGATGTCAGGACAGTCCTAGGAGGAGCCTGTAATAGGAGTGCAGGTGGCAAGCCTTGCTTAATTATCAATGTGACAAGCCTGTAAACCGAGACCTCAGGAGGGGAACATTCTTGCTTTGTCTCTGGCAGATGGAAGAGACTCGTTGGGGCTTGATAGCCATCAACTTGAGTCTTTTGGGTGTTTGGAAACAACCCTCTCCAGCTGTCAGTCTGCAAGATGGGCCCACATGACTCTTGAACAGGAGGGAGATGGCTCTGGCTACAAAAGAACCAGCTCTGGCCAGCGTTGGGGACTGATTCTGTGCAGGATCTGGTTGATGTTCTGTCATGTCAGGTTAGGTTGATAGGGTATTTTGTCCAATGTCATGAATTCCACCTTCAGTAACAGCACCCCAAGGTCCATAGTGAAGGTAAATAGATTGTCTTATAAAATGAGAAAATAGGCGTGCAGTGTCCCAGCCTTCCCCCTCCTGAGCGCCCGAGCTATGAGACCACACTTGGCTTCTGTAGGCACCTCTCCCTCCCTTGCCCGGGGCACACAATGACCCCCTTATGCGCCGCCCGCCAGCCTCCCTGGGAAGGGCACTTGGTGTGCGCAGAGTTGGACTACAGTACTACTGTACGTGGTAATAATTAACTTGAAATGGCATTTACGACGATGAGATGGGATGTGTGCCGGTCTCCCTTCATCCCTCCAGCAAACAGGACTCACGGACTCTGAACAGGTAGGACGAGTTACTGCCCGGCGCTCAAAGACACAGTGTTCTGCTATGGAATTAGCTAAGCATAATGGGCCCATTGAATCTGAGAGCAGGCATTTTGCTCTCTCGGCTGCACAAATCCAGGAGCTGGGCCTAGACCCCAGGGAATGGCTGGTGGGATACGTTTGGGTTTCTAAATGAGCTTTGTTCACTCACTGGAAGAGGAAACTCCAAAGCTGAGCACAAACTCTGGGAACTGGGCAGAAAGCTTTAAACAGACTCCCTCGGTAGAAGTTGGGGGCTGAACAATCCCTCTAAGTGGCTTCCTATGTAAAACAAAGCTTTATCCCCTTAGGGCCTTTTTGTATAATGATTGGTAAGGGATTAGGGCGGGAGGGAAGCTTTCAGAGTAGCAGGGGCTGAGGTGGAGAAAAGGCACAGAGCATTTAAGAAGTTTACTCAAAACACACAGCCAGCTCGGGCTGTAACTGGAAGCAAGACAGGTCTCCCAACTTTTGCGTTTGGGCCTCAAAGGAGCAACTACATTTGCTCCGGTCAGTCGGTTCCAAGCGAGGCTCCTCTCATGAGGAGTCCCAGCGTCCCTCCTACCTTGCACTCGACTACTTATCAGGTGGAAGAGAAGAAGCAGTGGGTGCGGCAGACAGGGTCTGAGAAAGCAGGTTCCGGTCCTGGCTCCGGGACCCACAGCTGTGTGATGGTGGGGGAAGCCCACCTTTGGGCTGTGGTTTTCTCATCTGCAGAGAAAGAAAGCTGGGACAGGTGACATCTGGAGTGGCTCACACGCCATTGTTCAGCAGGGGGGGACCTTGCCATGAGCAGGTGCTCTCCCTCCACCAGGAGCATCTGGGAAAACTTGGGGTAGAAGGTGCCGTGGTCAGAAGATGCCAGGAGAGAAATGGAAGGCCTGAAAAGTCATTACGTTCCTTCCAGTGACCGATACGAGCCCTCCTGAACCATAATAAAGTGCTAATTAGGATCTCAGAGCCCATTTTCTTTCATTTTCAGGCCCTTGGTCTTCAGATGTAGTGACTTGGCCAAGGTCATGGAGAAAATGGGAAACAGATCTCCTGCTTCTCATCTGCAGCTTTTTCTATGTGCTCGGTAGCTAGTGACTAGACCATCCCCCAGCAGGCAGCAACAGCCTGAAATATCGATTCTTGAGGACATGACATCAGTGATTGAGCTCAGACCCTGTGCTATGCCCATTACCTATATCAGCTCTTTTTTTTTTTAATTTAAAAGTTAATGATACTATCAGCAATAGCCAAATTATGAAAAGAGCCGAAATGCCCATCGACTGACAAATGGATAAAGATGTGGTACATATATGCAATGGAATATTACTTGGATATCAAAAAGAATGAAATCTTGCCACTTGCAACAGCGTGGATGGAACTAGAGTGTGTTATGCAAAGTGAAATAAGTCATGCAAAGAAAGACAAATATCATATGATCTCACTCATAATTGGAATTTAAGAAACAAAACAGATGAATGTAGGGGAAAGGAAGCAAAAATAAGATCAAAACAGAGGAAGGCAAAGCACAAGAGACTCTTAAATACAGAGAACACACTGTGGGTTGCTGAAGGGGGTTTGGGTGGGAGATGGGCTAAATGGGGGATGGGCTTTAAGGAGGACACTTGTTAGGATGAGCACTGGGTGTTATACATAAGTGAGGAATCACTAAATTCTATTCCTGAAACCATTATTACTATATGTTAATAAAAATAAACCCATTATACATGTGCTTTTATCAGTTCTATATAAAGATGTGGAAAGCCAAGCTCACAGGATGATTTGCCTGGAGTCACAATGTTTAAAATTTGAACTCAAGCACACTAGCATCAGAATCTGTTCACTGGACCACTGAGCCACACGGCCTTGCTAGGGGTGGGGGAAGGATGTGGGGCTATGGGCCCTTATGCAGAATTAGGACAATATTTCATAATGATGTATTTTGTAAAATGACTTCAGCACCCTGATTAAAGAACTGATTGGAGGACAGGGCACCCCTCACATGGGCTGTGGTCTTTCCTTGACTCACTGGGCAGGCCCTGGAGACAGAGTCTCTGTTGTCCTTCTTTCAGCCCCTAAAGAAGGGTTTCTTCTCCCATTGCTGTGCTGCTAAGGATGCTGCCACCCTGGGCCCAGCCAGTAGGGGACCCCATCCGGAGGGAGAATTTGTACAGAATCCTCCAAAGAAGAAAAAAGTAGTGTGGTCACTTCCTGATTCCTGCTGCTAAAGCAGACAGGACACTAGGCTCCATATCCCAAGAGCTCTTGCCCAGTAAAGACCCAGCTTCTGGGTCTTCGTGTGACAGTTGGTGGGGAGAGGGTAATGGATGGAGAAACCAGAGTAACCACTTTCCAAAATAACCGGAACAATTTAAAATGCTTTTGTTCACCTCTTACTGAGGAGACTCATTCCTGAAACAATCCTCAAAATTGGAAATGGGGAGGGATAGTTTAAATCCGGCCCAAGGAGTCTCAGCCACTGGCCTTCTCTCCTACAATCCTAGGTGGGGGCAAGGAAAGAGAACGAGGTGCCCTATGTGTCGCCAGATGCCCCCTTCCCTCTGGCGTTTCTTGACATCAGTCCATAGAGCATGCCTTCTGATGACATTTGATTCTGGGAACAATGTTTGGCTTTGCTGAACCAGACCTAACTGACCGTAAAGATGACTGGGACTCGCAAAGACAAAAGTCACAGGACACGGCCTAGGAGGGTTTTGATTTGCCTTCAATAAACGGGGCCCCGTACCAAATACTGCATCCAAAATGGCCCTTCTTCAGGGAAGCCTTTCCATGATCTCCAGTCAAGCTATGTCCCCCGTGATTCTCCCCAGCAGTATTTCTTAAAATAGCTATGAAGTAGTTCCTAGTACAATTCTTCATATATCATCAGCCTCCTCTCCCAGCCTGTTGGCTCCACAGAGGATACTGGGTGTCTGTGACTGATCTGTCAACACCTAGTAGAGCACTGGCACACAGTAGGCATTGAAGAAATACTTGGTGAAGGAGAAGCTCTGTAGAGAACATTACATCCCCAAAAAATGATACAAAAATGTTAGACATAGAAATGATCCTTTCGTGTTTATTCCAATCCTGGAAAGTGAGACCAGGAGTGATAAAGTGATTTGTTCAATGTAATAAGAAGGCTGGAACTAGAGCCCAAGACCGTTTGCTTCAATCCACTCATCCAGGGGATTTACTTAATATTTGCTCTCAGCTAACACCATGTGAGATACTAGCTCTCCTATGGAGTCCCCAATCCCTCTGTCTCCAAAACAGCTGGGGTCCATGTGCCTCTCTGCATCTCTGGTACCACTACTCTAGGACAAACTACCAGTGTCCTCTGCCTGGAATTGCAGGAGCTTCCTGGATAACCTCTGAACTGTCACGTGCCCTGTCCACCCCCTCTTCCACCATGACCTGGAGTGATCCTTTGACCATGTGCATCTCAGCATGTCATTCTCCTGCTTCCACGGCACCAGGGGCATCCTGATCGCAAGTGCAGTCACTCCTCACCAAAGCCTCCAAGCCTTGTGTCATCTGACCCTTCTTTCCTTCCCTTCCCCTCCTCGCTACAGAAAAGCTGGCCTTTCTCTTTTGTTGCTCAGACATTTCCTTGTACTTTCTTCTGCCCAAGTATTTCCTGGCAGGTCTGCGCATCTTTATCACAGAGTGTCACCTCTGTCCATCCTGTATAAAGTCCCCTCCCCATGCCCCCACACTGGTCTCTATCACATTATTCCACTTTAGTACTTGCATGGCACATTTTGCTCTCTGAAATCACCTTCACTTATTTGTTTTCTCGTATCCTATCTGCCAAACTGCACACTAATGTGCGCCCTGTGGGAGTGGGAACTTTGTCTTGTACACCCGTGTGTCCAGCGCCTAAGTCGGCACCCACATGCATTTAATGAATTTGTTGAATGAATTAGTGTTGGCAACTACTTCTATTTAATTGGAGGTACTATCGTGGATTTGTTTTTGAAGGCAGTGGAAAAGAGTTAACTCCTATAAAATCCAAAATGTTTGCTTGGAAAAGGAAGATACTGGAGGTCAAACATTCCCACAGTTGGCCAGCAGTAGAATCACCAGAAGGGTTGGTAAAAATACAGCTTCTTGGGATCCACCTGGCCCGCAGGGAATGAGAACATCCAGGCTGAGTCAGGAAGTTGCTGGCTACTAACAGGGAGGGGACCCATTTGGAAAACCACTGGGTGATAGGATCCAGAGCCAAGTACATGTTCTTAGCTTTGACTTTGTATCTGCACTTCTGGGAAATAATCTTAGCCACAGAGAAGACTTTGCATGCAAAGATATTTATCTCACCTTATTTATAACGGTGAAAATACGAAACAACGTAAGTTTACATCCCAAAGTAGAGGAAATGATTGGGGAACCCAATGTATAACCACCTGATGGACATTAAAATTCATACTTATGACTATGTTTCTACATGAAAAGTATGCTTGCCTTTGCTCTAGTATGAATGTTTCTGTCTGCTGGTTTCCAACCTCAGGGACTTCCTGGGTGAAATTTGAAACTGGCTCTTAGACACAGAGGGCGGGGAGAGACCACAGAAAGAGGCAGACCACTCCAAGCTGATAGATGGCAGGTTTCATATGTAAGGGAACTTACATAGAAGGCTTGGCTTGCATGGCTACAAGATGAGTAGATCTCTGCCCCTTCCTGCCAGAATCTTACCATTTTATATAGAGGCCTTTATGGAATTCAGTTTTGCACAGAGTTCAGATAGTCTCAATTACATGTCACTATCAGGGCTGTGGCCTTGAAACAGCTCCTAGTGTGAGAATATTGTGAGGAACATACATTTCAGGTACAAGGAAGGGGGTAAGAGTCCTCTGCTCAGATCCAGCTCATGGGTCTACCTGTGGTCACATCTTCTTCATGACCTTGTTCAACAGTATCCCTGCTCCAAATTTGTATGTTGAAATCCTAATGTGATGGTATCAGGAGGTTGAGACTTGGGGAGGTGCTTAGGTCATGAGGGGGAGCCCTCATGAATGAGATTCGTGCTTTTATATAAGAGACCCCAGAGATCTAGCTCTCCCCTTCCTCCACATGAGGATACAATGAGAAGTCGGCAGTTCACAAGCCAAAAGAGGGTTCACGGGAACCCAACTAAGCTGGTACCCTGATCTTGCACTTCCAGCCTTCAGAACTGTGGGCAATAAATCTCTGCTGTTTAGAGGCCATCCAGTCTGTTGTATTTTGTTATAGCAACCGAATAGACTGAGACAGACTCCATGCAAGAATGTAAAATTGTTTGTTATGATAGTGGTTAAATGCACAACATATACTGGAAGCTGATCACATAAGTTCGAATTCCAGCTCTGACTAGGTGTGATTGTGGGCAAGCTACTACCCCTCTCTGTTACTGTTTCCTCCTCTTAAAATGGAGATAATAACGGCACACATATTAGACCCTTAAGAAATATTATGAGGGGGAATACTAGATGGAATTGTATTAAAATGCCCCAGCAACTATGCTGAACTTGTTGGATATGAGTGTTTTTTTCTTTTCTCTTCTCCGTCTTCCATGAGGGTTTCTATTATCGCTACAACTTATCAAACACAATGACACTCAAATCTCCAGTGCTATGCAAAACCATGCATTTTTACCAAGGGATATGGGGAGCCATTGCAAGCATTGGTGTAGAGGGTGGGGGTGGAAACAAGGCAAATGCACCAAGGAATCTTTTCAAATGTAAAATCTTTTCAATATAAAATATGAGTTAATAAAGATCATAGCAATTGCGTATTCAACACCTATTTGCCTAGGCTCACCCAGCTGCTCTGTGGCCAAGCTGCATTTAGAACCAGGGCTGTCTAACTCCAAGAGCGCATGATCGTCACTCTAAACCATGCTGTTTCTTCAAAAAAAGAAGAATTTACAAAAAAGAAGATGTATTCACATCTCCTGTTCTCTCGCCTCATATGTCAATGCAGCTGGGTGGGTTTCAGCGATTCACTTACTCATTACATGGATGCTTACCGAGTGCCTGCTTGCAAGGAAACAGCTCTGCCTGGTGCCCAGGCGGCCTCGCACCTGTCCACATAGGGCATTGCAGGTACATGCTCCAATTGCAGCTTATCTGGGTCTTGACAGAATGCCTTGAGGACAGAATTTTCTACTGGAATGCAAGAGCATAGGAGGCTTTTGAAGAGCTGCTCTGAGGCCATCTTTCTATCTCCCATGAGAGGCTGTCACAAGATCATTTCTTATCACCTCCTGGGTTCTAACGACATGTGGGGTCTCCAGCCACGTCCTCCTCAGAATGGAGTTGCAGACTATAAAACCATTTGGGTGCAGTCTAGACGCGGGTCCTCAGCAACGGGGTATCCCATAACTCACATTATATCCATCCTTCTTCTTTGGCCTATTGGGACAAGAGTGATGGGGAGCTGGTCCCTTCAGCTTATTCTTCTTTGCACTATGTAACTAATAAGCTGTGTCAATCTAGAAGTGGCTTCATGTACCTTTACCAGTCAAGTGACTCAGGTCTTGACCTCAGCCTTACCTTATTGCATNGGGGGGGGGGGGCAGGAAGACCATAAAGCTGAGCACAGTAAATAGATGAATCCTATCTTATAATAGAAGGTGGTATGGGAAAACAGAAAAAGTAAAGAGCTCAGCTAGGGAGGCAGATGGCCACATGAAATTGGCGACAAAATACTCCTCATGGAGAACACGAGATCTGAGCAAAGACTTGACACTGTTGAGGGGATTAGCCAGAGGGATGTTTTAGCAGAGCAAAGAGCTGGAGCAACGTGCCTGGAATGTTCAAGAAAAGGCAAGGGGATGATGCTGGTTGGAGGAAAGGCAGGCATAGAGAAGCAAAGTGGAATCAAGGAATGATTAAAGAAGCAGCCATGGGGCAGGTCCTGTGGGGCCTTGTGAACTGTTTTAAGACTGTGGCTTTTCACCAACGAATATGGGGAACCATTACGGGGGTTTGTGTTTTTAAACATTTTTCTTTTCTTTTTTAATGTTTTTTAAAAAATTTATTTCTGAGAGAGAGAAAGAGAGAGAGGCAGCGTGAGCAGGGGAGGGTCAGAGAGAGAGGGAGACACAGAATCGGAAGCAGGCCCCAGGCTCTGAGCTGGCTGTCGGCACAGCGCCCGTCGCGGGGCTCGAACCCACGAACAGTAAGATCATGACCTGAGCCGAAGTCAGATGTTTAGCCGACTGAGCCACCCAGGCGCCCCTAAACTTTTTTTTATCTTAAAATAAAAGACATAGCATCTCACATGAAACAAATATATGGCTTTTTGAATTATTGTGAGGTCTTCACTCTTTCAACCTCCTTCAAGGTCCAGAGGACACTGGCCAGTCTCCTCAGAAGTCCTTCCGTGACTTTCGTCCCAATCGATATTTCCTGCCTCTGCATAAATGTAGCCACCCTCTTGGCTTTTCTGTTGATTACTCTGCTGGGTTTCTCCATGTTTGTGGCTCATCCCTGATCACAAGAGTTTAACCCCAACATTTCTCTTAAGTCACTTTTAGTCTGAGAGTCCTCCTCATCCCTTTCTTTCTTTTGTAGTTTACATGTTGAAGCACTGAGTCAATTTGTTGTTGTTATTTTTTTTAAGTAAACTTTACTCCCAGCTTGGGGCTTGAACTCACAACCCCAAGATTTGAGAGTTGCATGCTCTACTGACTGACCCAGCCAGCCGCCTCCAGAGTGCTCAGTCAATTTTTTAAAAATGTTTTATTCATTTTTGAGAGAGAGATAGAGATAGTGTTTGTTGAAAGGACTATTCTTTCTTTCTTTCTTTCTTTCTTTCTTTCTTTCTTTCTTTCTTTCTTTCTTTCTTTCTTTCTTTCTTTTTTTTAATTTCTAGGAGAGAGAGAGAGAGACAGCGTGAGCAGGGGAGGGTCAGAGAGAGAGGGAGTCACAGACTGAAATAGGCTCCAGGCTCTGAGCTGGCAGTCAGCACAGAGCCCGATGTGGGGCCCGAACCCACGAACCACAAGATCATGACCTAAGTGAAAGTCGGACGCTTAACCGACTAAGCCACCCAGGCGCCCCAGGACTATTCTTTCTTAATTGATTTGTCCTCACCCTTGTTGAAAATCAATTGACCATAAGTCTGAGGTTCTATTTCTGGACCCTCAATTCTATTCCATGGGTTTATGTGTCTACACCTATACCAGGGCCACATGGCCTTGATTACTGTAGTTTCTAGTAAGTTTGGAAATTGGGCAGTGTGCATTCTTTTTCAAGATTGTCCTGGCTATTCTGGATCCCTCTTTCATTCCTGATTTTAATAATTTGAGTCTTCTCTCACTTTTTCCTGATCAGTGTAGATAGAGGTGTGTCAGTTTTGTTCACCTTTTAAATGAAACAAGTTTTGAGTTTGGTGATTTTCTCTAGGTTGGATAAAATGGACAAATTCTTCAAAAGACACAATCTACCATAGATTACTTAAAAGAAACACACACCTGCATAGGGACATATCAAAAAGAATCTGGGTTCATTGTTAAAATCTTTCCCAAAGAAACTCCAGTCTCCGCAGATTTTATCAGTAAAACTATCCTAAACGTTTAAGGAAGAAATTAATCCAAATTTAATGAATGTTTTCAGAAAATAGAGGAAGAAAGAACACATCTGAAGTCATTTCTAAAGGCCAGAATTACCCTGAAAACCAAAACCAGGAAAAAAAATTATAAGAAAACTATAGATCAAAGGAACACAAAACTCTTCAATGAAATTTTAACAAGTCAAATCCAGAATACATAAAAAGGTAACACATTATTACCAGGTCAGATTTATCCTGGGTGTGCAAGTTTGGCTCAACAGTCTTTTCTTTTTTGAGTCAAGTAATCAATTAACGAACTAAAAATAAGAAACCATGCAATCATCTCAAAAGATGTAGAAAATAATGTAATAAAATTATTTTTTAAAGGTTCAGCACAGAAGGAAACTTCTTCAACTACTAAGGACCTACAGATAGCCCACATTTAATGGTTAAGGGTCAATGACTAAGGGTTTGTGTAATGTTGGTTTCACTTCTTCCTTAAATGTTAGGTAGGTTTCACCAAGAAAACCATCTGAGCATGGAGTTTTGGTTGGCCGTGGGCAAGGGGAGGGGGAAAGAGAAGGGAAGACTTTTCATAAATAATTCAAGATTTTTAATAAATACAGAACTGAAGCAAGGAAGTTTACACCCACTTTTTTTTACTTACCATTTTCCTGGAAATCTGACACAGTGAAATAAGGCAATAAGAAAAAACATGAAAGGCATACTGTGTAGAAAGAGAGAAAATTATCTTTTTGTAGATGACATGATTGTGGAATTAGAGAAAACTAAGGAATCTAACCAAAAGCTAGTAAAATAGACAAGTGAGTCTTACAAGGTCATAAGATACAAGATCAACGTATAAAACTCAATTTTAGGGACGCATGGGTGGCTCAGTCAGTTTCGTGTCTGACTTTGGCTCAGGTCATGATCTCACAGTCTGTGAGTTTGAGACCCACATCGGGCTCAGTGCTGACAACTCAGAGCCTGGAGCCTGCTCCTGATTCTGTGTCTCTCTCTCTCTGCCCCTCCCTCACTTGTGCTCTCTCTCTCAAAAATAAACATTTAAAAAATCCTTTTAAAAAAACCTCAATTTTCTTTTTAAGTACCAGCAAAGAACAACTAAAAATTGAAATGGAAGCACAATCTTATTTATGGTAACATCAACAAACATAAGATACCTGGAGCTCTATTGTACAAAAATATGCAAGATTTGTATGCTGCAAATTATGAGACATTTCTGAGAGAAATTAAACAAGATCTTAAATAAATGCACAGCCTTATCATGTTTGTGAATTGGAAGTCTCATTATCACTGTATCAATTCTCCCTAATTTGATCTGTAAGAGTCAATGTAATCCCAATCAGAATCTCAGCAGGCTAGTTTTATACTAAAAGACAATCTGATTCTAAACTGTATATGAGGTAGTAAAGGACATAGAATTCCAGAAACAATTTTAAAGAGAAGAACAAAATTGGAAGACTCACATTACTGAATTTCAAGGCTTAATATCAAGCTACAGTAATTAGTGTGTTCGGCTGATGATAGGTATATGGAAAAAAAGAACAGAATAGAGGGTCCAGAAATATTCTCATATATCCATGTAAAATTGATTTTTGACAAAGATGCCAAGGTAATCCGTGCAGAAAGAATAGCCTTCTCAATATACACTTCAGGAACTATCAGACAGCCATATGCAGAAACATTGAACTTCTGCTCTACCTTGTTCCATATACAAAACTAATTTGGAGTACATCATAGACAAACATCCAACTGAAAACTATAACATTTTCAAAAGAAAGCATGAGATCCTTGTGGTGTTGAGTTACACAAAGATTTCTTTGACACAAAGATTTGATACAATAAAACACAAACTATAAAAAATTGATAAATTGGGCTTCATCAAAGTTTAAATTTTTTTTCTCCATGGAAGGTTGGCGTTAAACGTATTAAAATGAAAGCCACAGACAGGAAAAAATGTTTGCAAAGACCTGCAAATGTACATGTTTGTGTAAGCTCTATGCATAATTGCCCAAACTAGGGAACAATCTAAATGGCTGTTAACTGGTTAAGGAACAAACAAATTGTGGTACATCCACGCACTTGGATTCTAGGCAGCAATATTAAGGAGCAAGCAGATGCTACACACAACACCACGGATGAATCTCAAAAGCATTGTGCTAAGAAAAGGATGCCATATGCAAATGAAAGGTTGTAGGACTGCAGGAATCCATCTATATGACATTCTGGAAAAGGCAAAAATATAAGAACAAATATCAGCTCAGTGGTCACTAGCGGGAGAGTGGATGGAGAGATGGAGAGAAGGGATTGTCCGGACAGAGGCACAAAGGAACTCTTTGAGGCAATGGGCATGTTATATATTTTTATTTTGGTGGTGGCTACATGACAGTATACACTTGTCAAAATTCATAAAAATGTGCACCTAAAAGAGGAAACAGTTGGGGCACCTGGGTGGCTCAGTCGGTTAAGTATCCAATGCTTGGTTTCAGCTCAGGTCATGGTCTCACTGTTTTGTGGGTTCAAGCCCTGCATCAGGCTCTGCACTAGCAGCACGGAGCCTGCTTGGGACTCTTTCTCTCTCTCTCTCTCTACCCTTTCTCCACTGGTATTGTTTCTGTCTCTCTGAAATAAATAAATAAAACTTTTAAAAAAGGGAACAGTTTATAGTAAGTAAATTATATCTCAATATACACAAGCACAGGAAAAACAAAGGGAATGGTGAGTGGAATTATAGACCTCAAAAAGAGACAAGTCTCTTACAGAGTTTTGCTGAAAATAAGAGAAATGAAATGGGACACTTGCCAGCAAATGTAGAGTCAAAATGAAACAAAGTCTTTCAAATTTATTTTGCAGTGATTTATTGATGGTGGAAGCAAGAGCGATGGATTTGTTTGTTAAGGAGAGTAATCCAGTAATAAGAAAAGAAAATTAACTGGATCCATGTCCCCAAGTCGGTGAGAAAAGATGGCCTGGAGAACACAGTGGAGGAACTGGCTTCAGACTGGAGCATGGACGATTCTCCAGTGGTAGAAGGACAGCGGGCACAATACGTGGGTCTGGATGCCAGCAGTTGGCAGATGCTGTGGTGGGAATCTGGGAGTTTTCTTGGATTCCTTTAGTTTCATCCACGAAGTAGAAAGCAAGGTCAACAGCTGAGAGTTATCACTCTTACTGACTGCTAGCTCACCTGAACCTGGCCACTTCCTTTCATCTCTGTGAGGCCATAAGCAGGAAAGGACTGTGCCTTGTGTACGATGATAAGGGATACATCACATGCAGCCAACAGACCAGGTCATTGGACCACACAGTGTCAAACAATTCCATTTTTTTGTTGTTGCTTTGTTTTTCAGCTGAACTGACCAGTAACCCGGGGATAAGATTTCCCCCCCAAAACCTATTTTCCTCTTTATCAGGTATCCCCAGTTCAGTAAATGTCACGATCATTGGAATTCTGTTCCCTCCTTTTATCCCCAACCCTCACTGCATCCATATTCAGTCCATTAGCAACTCCTGTTTGTCGTATCTTCAGGACATCTCCAGGAACCGGCCATTTCTCTTCGTCTCTATTTCCCACTGCCTTAACTCAGACCACTGCACCATCATCCTTCACCCAACTATTGCAACAGTGCCCTTAATTTTCTCTCGTGTAAGCTCCCTACCCCAAGGAACCTATTCTTTGCGATGGCGTTCACAGTTCTGTCCCAGCTGAATCTTGCTTGCTTCTCAAACTGCATCTCATGCCCTCTCCCCTACTTACTCTTGTCTACTTGCACTGACCTTTACTCGTGTCCTTGAACATCCTGTGCTCTTTCTAGCGTAGAGTATTTTCTCTGCTCTTTTGCCTGGAATGCTCTTCTGTCTACTCTTCAAAAGGCTTGCCCTTTCTCATTTTTCAGATCTCTGCATAGCTGTCACCTTCTCCAAGATGCCTTTCCTGACTATTTCATGTAAAATAGGTTTCCCCTAACCCCACTCACATTGCCCTTATATTGCTCTAATCTCTTTTGTTTTGCTCCTGTCTCCGGTCTCTTTTAGTGTATTTCACTGACACTGAGTGTACAAGCGGACACTAGCCAGACCATATGTAAAAATAGAACTTTGGCTCACAAGCTGCAGCAACCTGCCCCAGTAAACCAAGCCCCTTATCTACAATAAACAAACCAGGAAGCCAGCCTGCTGTAAGTCGGACTTGCAGGAAGCCAGGTTGTTATCTCCAATGGCAATCCAGGAAGCTAAAGAATAATTTCTGTGAAAATCGACCCCAACTGGCCAAGACTTGATTAATTACTGAGAGCTTCCCTAATTTTTGCCTCTACTGCCAACTTGGGACTAATTAGAGAAAGCCATATAGGGACCTCTACCCAATCACATAAGATGCCCTATTTGAACATTATGTGCCTACAGCTTCCCCACGCCAACAACCCCCAGTCAGGGCACACCTGAAGCCCTCCCTTCTTTCCCCTATGAAACTTTCCCACTCCTCTCTGCCTTCGAGGCTCTGCCAAAATATGGCTGATTCCCTTGCTCTATAGCCAGCTCCGAATAATCAGCCTTTGCCTTTCTACTTTGGTTGGTCTTTGTTTATTTCCCACAAGATTCTAACAAGAGATGGACCATGCCTGGCTTACAGTTGTATCACCGAGGAAACAATGTCTATAACCGTAGTAATTACTCAATAAATACATAGTGAATGAATGAACGGAAATCTAAACTCATTGGTTGAAGAGTTAATCCTCCAAGCACACTTTTCTCAACCAAACCTTTGTGCTCACAGGACATTCTGAAGTCCATAACACAACAGAAGTCCTTTCTTCTCCATGAAATGTCTGTGGATTACCCTAGCCCTTAATGACTGTCTCCCTTCTCTGAATGCATACAGCACACAGCAGCTCACTTGGCACTTAATTTCTTTTGGTTCATAAGGCATCTACTCTCCCCAGATTGATGGTTGCAATGTTTTTGTACCATTCATGGTGTCTAGCACATGTTACAATAATAAAAAATGATGACAAAACAAATAACTCTGAAGGATACATTCTGCTACTATTCCCATTTTATAGATGGAGCAACTGAGGCACGGAGAGACCTTCTCCTGCCTAAGGTAATGAATTAGTAAGAAGTACAGCTGAGGTTTGAATTCAGTTCTGCCCAACTTATATAGTATACATGTTAAAGCTCTAGACTATGCAAACTACTTTTCATATACTGTATACATATTAGGTTCTCAGTAAGTGTTTCTGAAACTAATAAAATAGCCAGATGCAAGAGTTTCATAAACAAAAGAAAGGGAGCAGAACTCTTTAAGATGTTTCCAGAGGGTTGAATGGAGCAAGGGACTTGGTAACTAACCTTAAAGTCTGCATTGAAACCCTGACATCCTGCTGTGGTCCTCCGGCAAGTGCTTTTGTCTCTAAGGCTTCTTCACTCATTCCTATGATATAGCCCTATGACATTTTGAATACACATTGAGTAGAAGGGTTGGGAAAATCTTTGTGACCAAACAAGAGTCTTTCCAAGTTGTACCTGCAAAGTTGTTAAGAACCTATTTCAGAAAAGATTTGAAAGCACTTGCAAAAGTGTAGTTGGGGGAGGCAAATATAAAGGTAATCTTGTTCAGGGATGTGTCTTTGAAGAGGTCTAGGGGACATTACACCCATTCTGGAAGCGTGAAAATTATGACATGTGGCAAGTAGAATCCCTTTCGCTGCTGCAGTGACATCTGTGAGATCACCAAAGCACCTGGCACAAGGAGTTGCCGCAGAGATGGCTAACCCTGGGCAGTGGTCCCTACACTCTCAGCCCTAATATGGCAGCAACAAGCCTTGCCTGATGTCATGTTCTGAAGGAGATGGACGGACACGTCATTACCGAAGCACTGAGAACTACAGCTCCAGCATGGCCTTAACTATAAATACATAACACACACAACAAATGCACATACGTACATGCACTGACACCAAATTATTCGGAAAAAACAACAACAACCCACAATTCTGGGTACATGTAATTTTGATTTTCCTTCTTATAATTCTCTGTATTTAAAAATTTTTCTATAATGAGCATGAGTTACTCACAACATTAGGAAAAATCTTTTATTAAAATATATTGCCCCAGGTGGCAATTTCCTTCTGAGAGCAGCTTCTGAGAAATACTCTTTTACACGTAGGTTTTTTAAAGCTTGTAGATTAAAAATATATTCTAAGAGACGCCCAGTATATTTGTTTCATTTAATACCTGGCCAACAGCTCCCGGTTGAAGACATTTGGAAAGCTAACAATAGTTCTTTACTAAAAAGGAGTAGAAAGTTCCCACTTACGATTGGAAAACTTGTCGTCGAGTTTTGCAGGACAGATTAATATCTCCTATGTGTCTACTGCTTTCTCTGTATCTCTGTATGGCTGACTGTCTCTCCCCCTTGCAGGGGGTTGGGAGGGAAGGAGGGGCTGGGAGGGGCCTGAAGCTCCTTTGTATAGTTTCACTATCAACTCAGGGAAGGCGAGCAGATAGATACAGGCATGATTACTTGAACAAAGGTGCCCTCCCCAGGAGCCATTAGAAGCTCTTTGATCTTGAGAGAATGCCATTAGCAAGGGCTTTTGATAATTCAGCTGACCTGAAGTCTCAAAGTTTATGCTGTTGATGGTATAGCCGAAGGATAAGTTAGCAAAAAAGAAATTTTCATCAATGTCTGGGATGGAGTCAGGATCAATTTAAGTGACAATGACTGAGAGTAAAGGGCAGTGAGGAAGGCATCAGTTATAATTAAAATAGAGTTATTGAAACTTAGATTTTTAAAGTAAATTTGGAAATGCTCCAGCCCAAATCTTTTATTTACAAATTAATAAAGGGCAACGAAAGCCCAAAGACATTCTATTTTAACTGAGGTCATACTACTGCTTTTTGCAGAGATGGTCTGGTACCAAGGTTTTGAATATTGTGGTCTTTCAGCCACCTAGCGCTGCTGCCTATCCCCAAGTTAGTATTTCTCGTAAAAAAAAATTGACATCACAGGTACAATTTTTAATGGTTTTTCTCTTGACATTTATTTAGAGCCAACAGTCACTGTTTTAATCCTTAAAAAGAAAAAACTATATTTATGTGATGAGAAATGCAATAGAAGATTAATGTTTACAACATGAATTTCATTTCATTGCTACACTCTATATAGTTTAGATCATAAGACCCCCATGGACCAAGGTCATCAATGTCATTTAGAAGCAGAACGCTTGGTTCATCATTTTGCTTTCACTGACTCATGAATAACCCACTCGAAATTCAAATTTACAAAATGCTATGTTCATCGCAAACAGGCCCGAGACTAGAGTTCAAAGTTTGGGGAAAAGAATGACTGTTTTATTTGGCATGAGATAAAGAGAGTTGAGGAGGAGAGATTTCTTGTTTTCTTTGGCAGAAATTGAGGGATTGTCCCTTTTCAGAATCCAATGGCAGCAAATTGAATTATCTCCTATGCGTTGGGGCCTCATCTGCGGGGAAGTGTTAATGGTTTTCAATGTGTTGAGTTTTATCCTTGGGAGATTAATACTGATATTGATCAAACTGGGGAAAGAGATGGAGACAGGAGAGGGATGGGCAGAGGGGAAGTGGTGCTCGCAGGCACAGGCGCACATGCATTCTAAAGGTAGACCTGGTGGCTTCAGGTTTATTGCCTTCCCCTTTCAATCATGCCTCTTCTTTTTAGCATTACTGTGGCCACATGGAAACCATATTTGGCCATTGTTCTTTTATTCTTTTGGTGGAGTGGGAACAAAAAGTTTCCTGTTGGTTTGGCTCTGAAAACCTAAACACTCCTGGCAGAGACTTTGTGCAGTTGTAGGAATCCTAGGTACCAAAATACCTACTCAACACCTTTGTTTGCCATGCCCTTGTGTTTGCTGATTAGGTTTGGAGGAGTGAAGACGGTAAGGAAGAAGAACCTGATAGAAATAACCCCAACTGCCTGGCTAATCACACACCTCTCAGTCATATGAAAGTGCACACCTTCTTTGGGATCAAATGGTATGCTGGGTTGTTAAAGTTAAGAAATGCCTTCCCCTTTTTTCTCATTTGGACTCAAAGGCATTCCTCAAACATCTTATGGTGAGGAAAATAAATACAGCCATTATTTAACCCAATGTACACAAACAACTCCTTCCTTACCAACCAGGCAGGAGCTCATGTGTAGATTTTCCTAGCTTTCCTTATCTTTCTTCCTATCTACTTGAGCACGGAGGGTGAATTCCATCAGTGACATACAAAGTCAAGCCCTATGAGTAGCAGGTGTCTGGGGCACCAGGACATTCTTAGAAATCAAATTCGAGAATCACAGAGAGTATTAGTCTTGAAAGGCACCCAACAGCAAAGTGACTCTAATGAGAAAAGACCAAACTGGCCCACTTTGGGTCACATGAACTTTTAAGGTAAAACAAGATTTCAGCCAGACTCTTCAAGCTTCTGATTTGGTGTCCTAGTAATCACCAAGATTATTTGGGGAAAACACTAATATCACTTACATAAAATCTCAGCTATTTTCCTGACACCTCTGGGTTGACCATAACTTTGTACTGCTGCCTTGACCTGTTTGTTAGCCAATAACCTTGAGGCATAGACATAAATCAGAACAAGTCAGTTGAACCAGTTAAACCTGAAGATATCAAAATATCATTCTGCAGAAGTAGAGAAAAATCAAATGATTATGCTTCTACCACAACTTCTAACGTGTCGTTGCTTATCTGCGTTTTTCCCTTGTTGAAAATGTCCTATCGTTTTTGGACAGTCTTCTCCTAAGTTGGAGAGCCAATCAGAGCCAGTTGGGTCAATTAGCTGCTAGGAAGAGCTTACATGGTCAACGTTTTGTGGGCTGAGTTATGATTACGGATGACTAGGAGACTGTCTCCCAGCAGGCAGCTCAAGAGATTCTGTGTATATATGCTATATGGGAAATTGTGTCCCTCTTAGTCTCCTAATGTGCTAGTGCAGGTATGGACAGGGAGCAGAGCTTCGACTGAACTGTCCCCAGCAGCTAACACAGCAGGCCCTCAATGAACTTGCTGAGGGAATGAATAAACCACAGATTTCACCATCCCACGTAACAGACAAAGAAAAATAGAGGTAAGGAGACAGAACAGATTTAGAGATGATCTCTTCTGACCCAGAATGGACATAACCTGAAAAGGGCTACTTATGGAATGAGCACTAGTTACGGTTCATTTAGAAATTCAGGTGGGCCTTTCTCCAAATTAATTCTTCCGACTTCATCGGTGATCCTTCCTATCTTTGGTGTTTTCATCTGAAAAGTGGGATTGATCTAGCACCGACACCATGAGGTTGCTGTAAGGATACTAGCTAAACATTATTATATACACCTTCTGTCCTAACGCCCTTGTCTGTAAAATAGTGAAATAGTTTCTCCCTTATGGTTTTTGTGTACAGATGAAGTAATGATAAAGAAAGATAATCTTTGAGGGCCTATAGACTACACATTATTCAAGGCACTTTGTATTTACTAGTAATCCATTATATTAACCCAACAAGTCAAATATTGTTGTTATTCCCATACTGCAGATGAGAAAATTGAGGTTCAATTGGAATATCCTCAAGGTCACACAGAAAGTAAATAGTGGAGTCAGGATTGGAATTCCAATCAATTAATTCAAGACACTTAACCATAGGGCTATGCTGCTCCTGGCAAATATAGTAAAAGCATTTAGCAGAGTTACATGCTGATTTATTATAAACCAATACATGTTGCTTAATAAATGTTGATCGATATGGCTGTTTTTTTTTGTGTGTGTGTATTTAGTTAGTTGAATGATTTGCTTATTTCCATTTTTAATTGTGACTATAGTGTTGTTAGGAAATACTGTATCTTTTGTCTCGTTAGCTTTACTAGACCTATTGTCCATTAAGCTTTATTAGAAAAGCACAAGCTTTGCAAAGAAACTCTCACTCTAATAATCACAGTAGAATCATATCACATGTGATTTAACCCATAGGAATTCAACCACCTCTGCTCGGCAAAAATATTAAAATCCTGTGCAACACTGTAAAAGCAAATTTTGCACTTGTAACTTCTATTGGGCACTATAAATTGCTGAATGCATGAGACATTTATACATAGATACTAATTTGTGTATAAAGCAAGTACATAATACTTTGTGGGGACCAAAAGTTACTCTTAAGGAGAATTTTGCATACCTGTGATTTTCACCTTACATGCTACCTTCACAACCTAATTTCTGTGCAAGGTGAGGGTCCCCTTGATCCCCACACGCATCGTGTTGTCCCAAGCGGAAGTGAACGGGAGAGTGGGTAGTCGGTAGCAGCTTTTGCTGCTGTTAATACTAGCAAGTAGCCAATAATTATCTAGCTCCGTCTGTGTGCCAGGAGCCATGGTAAGCCCTGAGCATAGATAATCTCATTTAATGCCCACAGAAATCCTGTAAGGCAGGTAGAATGCAGGTCATCCTTGTTCAGATGAAGAGTAAGACACAGAAGCGAAGGCAGGTACCATCACTGAAAGCGTGTCACACAGCGGCAAACGCATACTTTATCTCGAATTTTCATCATAACCTTGCAGGGTAGGTATTGTGCTCCTCCCACAGTGAAGGAACTAGAGGCTCAGGGGCTTAGGTAACTTGGCCAGGGTCATGTAGCTGGCACGTGACTGAGGTAGTTTGTGCTCATTGCACCACGAAGCCTTCTGTTCGGGCTCTGTGTAAGAGGTGCGTTCTCATCTGCTTTCCATTATCCCAGGAGCACAATGAGGCTTTGGCTTGACCAGCGATAACGCTGATCATTTATTTGATCTCCTTTTCTTTGTCCCCTCACCTCTCTCTTAATTGGTGAAGATTTTGTGAAGATCATCATAAAGTTTATAAACTGCTCTGATCTCCTGGAGAAACAAGACACAAAGTAAGCTCCTGACTGACCATGACTCTGGCTTAAAAATCCTGGAAATTACTACCAGTGAAACGGTGGCTTCTTTCTCTCTGTTCTTGATCAGCTTGCTTTCTGCTCAGAAAACCCTGAGGCAGATGGAGAAATGGGAATCAGGCTACCAGAAGGCTCTACCACCTGGCTGCAAAAGCTAGAACCTGAGAGCTTTGCTTTTGCTTTAGCCCTTTCTTTCGTCCAGTCCATCAACAAATGTTCTCCATCTCCAGACCATCCACATCCTTTCACTTAGTGTCCTCATTTGAGATCTTGTGTTGCCTGTTGGGGGCAGTGCCTAATCTCCCCAGGTTTGCCTGGGACTTTCTAGGGCTTAGGACTGCAAGTCTGCCCCAGGAAGCCCTCCAGAATTACAGGCAAACCAAACTGATTGACCTCTCCACTGGTCTGGGTGTCTGGAGTAGGTAGCCCCCTAACAGGCGACCCCCCAGACCCCAGGTTTGCTTGCTTTGAATTATTTCTCCACCCAGTGGCCCCTAGCAACCCTTTAACATTATAGATGGATGTGTCGTCCCCCTGCCCCTCACTACTTGTGATGTCCCCTTCTGGAGAAGATCCAAATGCCTTACCTCAGCCTGCAAGGTGCCCTCTTTGCTATTTCCCTCATTTCAGTGCAGTTCCTTCTTCTCCTTCATCAGGCTGCTGGTATCAGTTCCTCCACTCTTCCGGGCTCTTCCCCTCACCTGGCACTGTTGCTCTTGCTATTTCTTTTGCCTGGAATGTTCTTTCTCTAACGTTTTGGGTGTTCACAATGCATAATCATGTAGATGTGTGGTCATTTGCTTAATGTCTTCCTCTCTGCATTATAGCCCCTCGACTCCCCAGTTTATCACGTAAATCCCCACTGTTCAGCACTGGGGCTGACATCTAATCAAGTCACGTGAAATAGTCACAGGATGAATCAGCGAATGAGCGAACAACAGATGAATGAATATAGGTTTGCTAACTGGCTAAACTACTGAGGTTCCATGATCTGAAAGGTCAGGGTCAAGGACACAATGAGCAGGATTCCATGAGGGTGGATGGGAGACAGAGGCCGGAGCAGAAGAGCTTCACAGGCCATGCCAAAAGTTGTTCTAAGGACAATGGAGAACTTCTGAGGGATTCTGAGCCAGGCAGTGACATAACCCCTTATATATTTTGAAAACTGAAGAGTTAGAGAGGTGGGGAGAGGCCCACTCAGCAAGAAGGCTTGGGCAGCTGCAGGAATTAGGGTGTGTGTTGGTGGTGAGGTTTGTGGAGCCAACTGGATATTATTGTTCTCTTGATTAATTTTCTGGAAACAATCAGCCAATTATGATTCAAAGGCTTTCTGCAGCTCTGGCCCATAACTAATTGCATTTTAAAACTGTGTTTAATCACAAATCAGTGATTATGTAAAGGGCCTTATTGATGACAAGATTGGCTTCCTATAAGCGAAAGTCAATGGTGCCATTTGTCCAAGGTTGAATTTTATAGTGTATTCCATTAGTCTCACACTCCGGAGCAACGGTTTCTATCCACACTCCGGAGTAATGGCTTCTATCCACTCTTGAGTACCTTGTAGCCAGAGTTCAATACATTAAAGGGGGTAAGGTGGTAGAAAAGCAGGTGCAGGAGGTAAATATTTCTCTTTCCCCTTGGGAGCCTCTTAAAGTCAGGCACTGTATTTTATCTCACTTTTGAATACCTCCACAGTACCTGGTACAATGTCTTTGATGTAGTAAGCACCCAATAAATACTTTGAATTTAATTCAGGGTTCATTTCACCTCCCGAATTTTATGATTGTATGAATTCTTGCCCACATGGTCTGTTATCTGGAATATAAGGCTCTCAGTATAGCATTTCTTAATTATCCAGGAAGTTTGCAAACTCTAGAAACACCAGCTGACCATGGCTTCCATTTGAACCCAGGGATCCTCTTCTTCCAGGATAACAGTGGTTTAAGTCTGTCCCTATCTCTCAGCTAGGCTGAGCCAAGAGACTGTGCTCTGAGCCTCTCTAGCATGATGTTCATACCTTTAACATTACCTTTCAACATTTTGTTGAATTTATATTTATTCACCTGTCTCTCTCACAAGGCTGTAGCCTCAGTGAGATACAGGGCTCAGCACACTGTAAGCATCCAAGGTAGATAATTATAGGGATTCATCACTCATCTGCTACTTGTGGCAGTTTAGTGACGTACAGCCCTGTGGGACAACTTACGGCAGCAAGTGAGGCATCCCCCGATCTACAGGACACTCAAGGCAGGACACCACTCTCCTCCCTTTATATCTTTCTATCTTTATCTCCATCTGCTCATCCTACCAGTACTTCAGAATCTGTACATTCTCACCCTGAACCTACCACTCCTTCTGAAACCTGTTTCTCTCTTGGCTAAAGGCTCTGTCCCTGAAAACTTACATCACTTTCAACATTTGCCTTTGAAAACTGCTCCCTGCATCCCAAACAGCTGATCAGGGAGTCCAAGTTCACCTGACAGTGTCTTTCAACTGTTCTGGCTTTTCTTCTCCCACTGCCCTGATCCAGGCGCATTATTTATTTTTAATATTTTATTATGAAAAATCTCAAACATATACAAAGTAAACAGAATAGTATAATGAACTTCCGTGTACCTATCACTCAGTTTCTGCAATTATCGGCCGTATGACATCCTCCACCCTCTCCTTAATTATAGGTATTGTATTTTAACAGCCATTGTCTAAGTAAGGTAAAATTTATGCAAAGTTTACAAATCTTTGGTGTGCAATTTAAAAAATGGAGATATCCATGTAACCCACGTTTCTATTGTGACCTAGAACATTTTTATCTCCCAGTTTCTTTGTGTCCCTGACCAATCTCTCCCTTCCCCCAAGCAATGCACTGTTCTGATTTTTGATCTTAGATTAGTGTAGCTGTCCTAGAAGTTTATATCAATGGAATCATACAGTATGCACTCATTTATGTCTGGCTTCTTTCACTCAGGATAATGTCTGTGGGAGTCCTCCATGTTGTTTCATTAACCAGTAGCTCAATTTTTAATATTGCCAAGTAGTATTTCACTGCATGAATAAACCATAATTTGTTTATCCATTCCCCTATTCATGGGCATTTGTTTAGGTTATTTCTGTTTCAGCTACTGTGAAAAAAACTATGATGAACATTTATGCATAGCCTTTCTATGGGCTGATACTTTCAACTCTATATGATACATCCTAGGTGTAACATTTCTGGGTCACCACATTAGTTTTTTGTCTAGATGGCTACCGTATTCTCCTAACTGTCATGACTGCCACCTGGTGTCAGCCCCCAAATCTGGCCATGAGGCCAAGTTCCTTTTCCCAAAGCAGAACTCCATCCATGTCAACAAACCACTTAGGAAGCTCCAGTGGCCCCCACATTGGGTCCCAAGTGAAATCAAGCCTGCCTGGTCTGACCTGCAAGGTCCCTTACAATTTCCTCTCAACTCTTCTTCCCCACATTTCCTTCCTATGTCTTTCTTGATGCTTTCTGGAAGCTGATGACTAGGTCTTGTTGGTCTTAAGCTCTTGTAGGACTGTTGCCTAGGAAGTCCCATCTTACTGGACTCTATAATCTATGGCAGTACCTGGCTCACAGTGGGACTCAAAAAAGTTTGCTAAATGGATATTCAATGCTGCATCAGGTAGAGCTCATACCTCTAACTGTAGGCTCAAGAACACACCTATGACGTAACTGTGGCTTTTCACTCTAGCCTCCTAGAAGGTAGGAGATGAAACCAGGTGAGATTTCTCTGGATGCTAAGATTCTGTGATTCTGGGAAAATTACCAAATCCCCTCGGTCCAGACCCTCCACATGGTCCATGCCACTAATCTGCCAATAATAGGATTCTTTTTTGTTTTAATGTTTATTTATTTTTGAGAGAGAGACAGAGCACAAGTGGAGGAGGAGCAGAGAGAGAGGGAGACACAGAATCCAAAGCAGGTTCCAGGCTCTGAGCTGTCAGCACAGAGCCCGACTTAGGGCTTGAACTCACAGACTGCGAGATCATGACCTGAGCCAAAGTTGGATGTATAACCGACTAAGCCACCCAGGCGCCCTAGGATTCTAGAGGGTATAATGGAAAGAGTACAGGGCTGACGGTCTGTTGTCCCAAGTTGTAGTGTTACATATACCATTCACTGTGTGTCCTTGGGTAGCATCACCTGGGCCTCCATTGCCCCCTGGGGAACACTGGCAGGGGAGAAGTGACCTTGGTGGTCACTAAAGTCAAATGTACAATCACCCAGTGAGCTTAGATCTCACAAGTAGACTAGGTCCGTTGGTTGTTTTTGTTTGTGGAAGGCCCCTTTGCCCTTTGTATTCTCCTCCCTGTGCATTTAGTGATGCCCTCAGCAGGACCCGACATGACTCCTCACTCCCAACTGTTGACACCCGCCGCAGGAGCACAGTGGGGCACCATGTTCCTGCTGGCAGGCCTTACCCACTGGTGGGCAGAGTCGGTATCCAGCAATGGTTTTGCCTGATGCAGAGCCATCTGCTCGAGAATGCACCATGGCTATGGAGAACTCCACCATGTTCTAGACTGTTCGCCTAGGAAGGAACAGTTCTAAGAGTCAGATCACATTTGCCTACAGAGGAAATAAATTCTCTATCCCCATCTCAGAGACACTAGTCACTTTCCAGCTCTATGACTTAATTTTTCTTTGCCTCTATTTACTCATCTCTAAAATAGGTGAAAGGAAGGAAAAACTCCTTCCTCTATCCCTCAAGGTCTTCCAAATAGACTAAAAATGAAATCTGCAGCAGACAGGTTAACAGGAGAAAAACCCAAAGTTTGATTACGTGCACACAGAGGTCCAATAACACATCGGAGACCTAAAGAAATGACTGAGACAGGCAGTTTTTACATATTTTGACAAAGAGACAATACGTTTGTGAGGAATTGACAAGATAAAGAAAATAGATGTTGGGGAGCTTTCATTAGTAAGGAATTCTAAGCGAGATTTGGGTCAGAAGCTTAACTGACTGAGCCACCCAGGTGTCCCATCCTATAAGGTTTTAAGGTGCTCACCAGGTCCACCAAATGATCTCATTTCCTAACCCTTGAAAACACATTTCTGAATGGAAACAACTTCTCTAAGTGAAATCAGCCTTTGTTCTCTGTTTTCCTGGAAATAGAGGCTTTAAACCAGAAAGCTCCTTTCTTTGAATCTCCCATCCCTTACAGCCCATCCATGGGTGTCCTGCGCAGGTGACAGCAGAAGTGGGCAATGGGCTTCCTGTATCATCTTGGGAAGAAAGAGAGTGAACTGGCAAACCTTTGGGAGGGCAGAAGCCTAATGCTGGTGGACATGCCCTCCGCTATAAGTAAAGGAAGGAGCAAAGAGAAGAACAGAGTGGCCATAAACAAAAGCCAGAATTGTTTGAGAAACGGACCCTTTTCAGAAGCTTTCAAAGCCACCCTTTCACAAAGCCTGGCAGGGATACAGTATCGACCCTGGGTGACAGCCAAGCCTGGCCTTAATTCATTCTCGCCGAACCGTTTGTCGTCCTTATTTGCCAAGATGTGACTAATTGAGCTTTCGTTGGTCTGGCTGCCCCCCCGGAGAACTGGAGGTATTGTTTTCTGCTCCGTGAGTCCTTCTACGAAATGTGTCAAACTCTTGACCCAAGTTGTGGCTGATTTTCCTTCCCTCTTCAGGTTGCTCTTTTTCTTGCAGGCCTGTTGTTGCTGCTGTTGTTGTTGTTTTGTTTTGTTTTGATCAGTTCCAACTCAGACTAAGTGTTTGGATTGAACTGGAATGAAGTTCACTGACCCGAGGGGAGGATCCCTGTTGGGGGTCAGAAACTCCCATCAGAATCACCCAGAAAGGCCTGCATGGAGTCTCCCTTCCTTGATTTTCCCACCAGTCCCTGGGGAGAGGCACCCTGTCTTGGCTTCTCCCACACAGGGAATGGAGACTACGGAGCAGCAGTTCTTAGTGTGGTGGGGAGAGGGGCAGCACCAGCTTCCCCTGGGGATTTGGTAGGAATGCAAATTCTTGGGCCCTACTCCAGGGCCACCAAATCAGCAATTGCATCACCCACAAGCTTTCTGGGTGATCCTGATGCACCCTGGAGTCTGAAACCAGTGCTCCAGGCTAGGGTTTCTCGCCTTTTGCATTGTTGATAGTTTGAGCCCATGGCGCTTTCTAGGGGGGGATGTCGGTACATTGTAGGATGTTGAACAGCATCCCTGGCCTCCCCTGGATTCCAGCGGACCCCCACTCTCATCCGATGTGACAACCAAAAACGACTCCAGTCCTCTCCAAATGTCCTGTGGGGGAAGGAGGTAAAATCATGCCTGGTTGAGATCACGGACAAACTACTTGTTGTTTCTCTAGGCTCTTGTGTTCTCTGTACCATATTTTTAAAAGTTTTTTTCTTAATTTTATTTATTTTTGAGAGAGAGAGAGAGAGTTTGAGCAGGGGAGGAACAGAGAGAGAGGGAGACACAGAATCCAAAGCAGGCTCCAGGCTCTGAGCGGTCAACACACAGCCTGATGCGGGGCTCAAACAAACCGTGAGATGGTGACCAGAGCTGAAGTTGGAAGCTTAACCCATTGAGCCCCCAGGCTCCCCTCTCTGTACCACATTGACAAACAACTGCCAAAAGCTCTGGGTGGCTCCTTAGCATGATAATGATGAGCACAAAAAGACATAACCACTTAACAGCAGATCTTGTTTCTCAATCTTGATAAATCTATCTTTTGAATCTACCCCCAGGCAAGAGCACGTGCCTTTGACTTTGATTTCAGCCCTAGTTCTCTCGCTCATTTGGCTTCATAGTCAAGCAAAACAAAACAAAAACCCTTCACCGTTTGGGCTCTCCTCAGCCTCTTATTTGTTGGCTACCCCCAGGGCAGCAGAGATAGCGGGCCTGAGTTCAGAGAGAGTCGGTGATACACCTAAGTCCAGAGTGAAGTGAACGGTTCATCTGCTAATCTTCTCTCTCACCTCCACCATGAAGGATTTCCTTGTCCGTTTTTGGACGTTTCCTGATGCTCTTTGGATAGAATTTCCGTTGTTAGGTTCTTCATGTTGTTGTATCTGTGATTTGCATCTGAAGGGAAACCAAACCAGGAAATTTGCCATTAGGCTTTATCCTCGCCATTGTCATTTCAGGGTTTTGACAGTATTTCCACTGGAGGAAACTGGATTTGGCAAAAATCAGTTTGGACTAAGTCAGCCAAGCCTAAAGTCAATTGCTCAAACAAACTCCAGCTAAAGGTCACAGTTAATTTGCTCATTTGGTTGGAATCTACTGAGCACCTACTACATATGCGCACTGTGTCAGATCCTCAGGATGTGAAGAGAAAAACAGAATCTCCACCTGGAGGCTGTTCGTTGTCAGACAAAGGTGGAAGCCATTTCAAATAGAATGCAGAGTCCTTGACATATAAGAGGAAAGCGCAGAGCGTCCTGGGTGTATGTTTCACTGTGGAACCCTCAGCATCTGACACATACTAGGGGCTTAGAAAAGATTTGGTGAATGAATCTTAGAGGGGAACCATGGTACACAGACTAGGAAGGTTAAAGAAAGGTTTAGCCGAAGATAGTGCCACTTAGGTTCTCTGGGAAAAAGCAAACGAGGCATGCAGAGGAGCAGGACGGATATTTCAGCTAGAAAAAGTAGAGGGTACAAGGACAGTGGATGGAAATATACGTCATAGCCTTGAATAGACTTTAAGGTCTGGATGAATTATCTGAAGAAATGATTTTCTGGTTATATATTGCAATATAACAAATGACCCCCAAACTTAGTGGTTTAAAGCTATCATTTTGTAATTTTGTGGGTAAGGAATGTGGAAGGACTTGGCTTGAATGGATCTCTCATTCACTGACATAACTGGGGCAAGTGAGACTGATGACCCACTTCAAAGATGGCTTCTTCATCGACATTTCCGGTGCCTTCTGTTCCTTGGCTTCTCTCTCTCATTGCCCAGGGCATTCCATGTGGTCTGGTCTTCTCAGGACATGGCGGACCCAGGGTAGCTGGGCTTCTTACATGGCAGCCAGAGAAAATATTTCAAGAGTGAGTGGCTCACGAGACCCAAGTGGCAGCTGCGAAACTTCTTATAGTCTAGCTTTGGAAGTTCTAGAACCTAATTTTTCTGTATTCTAATGATCAAACGTCACTACAGCCAGCCTAGATTCAAAGGGAATGGTGAAATAGCTCGTTCCTTTAATGGGGGAATGGCTTGCGTACAGAAGGAGAGAAGAACTTTGATAAAAGGGAGCCATCTTAGAGAAAAGCTTTCTCAGTGGGTACTACGAGTTGAAACTGGGATGACAAAATTGAGCCTGAAGGACAGGGAGCAGCAAGCTAAGGGTGGGCAATTTACCCTTAATTATGTTATGTGAGAAGCCGTGGGAAGGTTTAAGCATGGAAGTAAGGTAGGGGATGATCGTATTTATTTCAGAATTATCCACCTCTGATATCTATGGAAACTGGGGTGCATGAGAAGGACACTGGGAACAGGGAGACAAAAGGTGAGATCTCTGTATCCTTAAAGATCAAAAGTGACTTGGGGGCGGGGGAGGGGGGGCTGAAGCCTGGGTGATGGTCAGATAGTGAGACTGAGGAATACCCAAGTTATCTGAGGGCTTCTGATACCTCTGCCCACATAACCAAAAATAGCTCCCTTCAAAAGGACAGAAGAAAGGTATCATTTTTCATTCCAGGAACTGAATGTGGGTAAATGGCAGCTGGCAACTGAGCTTGCCTTTAGAGGCTTAATGGCCACACTTTTTCAGGTTTGTTAGGAGCTGCCACTGAGGAAAACAAACAGGATTGGTGTGAAGACCATTAGAAAAAAGCCCTCAGAACAAAGGCTCCATTTGGCAGCTGTTGCTCAGAGCTGAGTGAAATAAACAAAAGATTCGTTGAGCAAACATAAAAGGAGCCTAATTGATGCAATTAAGGTGAAATTAAATAAAGGAAGGTTTTAGCCATAAGTTCAGGGACAATTTTTCACCAGGTTGTCACTGAAGAGTCATTTGGGGCTTTTAAAGAGAGGCACAGGATGTGGGAAATTGGCCCATTTGACCCTTAGGAGTGGACCGAATCAAGTGCGGCGACGTGGCTCCACGTGTGCAATTGTTTGGTTCTGGCTGACCACTCTTGGGGTGAGTTGGGTAGTAGCTTGAGGTTGTAGGACTGAAGAGGAATGGGGCGGTCGCAGCCACAAAGGGAACAAGTCAACAAGACCAACATTTTTTGGTTAGCGCATTATTCTGCTTTCATCATAACACCACTATCTGAGATTACCTGGCTCACCGCACGCTTACTGGCTTACTGGGTGTTTTCCCCGTTTAAACACACACATGCACACGGACACACAGTTCCACACGCACACCCTGGAACTCTGGGTCACCCTGGAACAGAGCTTTGGAGATGTCTATCCGGCTGCATTAAGACCCCAAATACTGAAACCCACGAGCAAACATTTGTGCCTCGCACATGTTCCAAACCACTGCCCTGACACCTCAAAACTGTCCCACGGGAAACTTATGCCCAAAATCAATTCAAACAAGTACATTTATTTAACAAACAATTACACAGCACTTACTATATGTCAGGTACAATTCCAGGCGTTTTACAAATATTAATCTAATCCTCATAAAGATCCTGGAAGGTAGGGATACTCTTCTCTTCATTTTACAGATGAGAAACGGTAACAGAGAAGTGAAAGAGCTTGTCTGAGTCAGTTTATGGGAAGTCAGGATTTGAACCCAGGCCCATGGACTCTTGTGGCCACACTCTAACTCTACACTAGGGCCCCTTGAATTATAGGCAAGGGAGTACTACAGGAGCCGATGACCAAGTCCTCTGGCTGTAGTGAGCGGGATCTGAGTTCTTGGTCTGCCCCCTATGTGACCACACTCTCACCAGCACCATTTGGTAAGTGCAAAGCTCATCCTCCTGCCCAGAGAATAGAAAAGAGAAGAGACATCTAGAAAGCCTGAAAGCACACACTGATCAACTGATATATTGACAATGATTAGAAAGGGGGCCTTTCAGAGTGAAGCATGAATGCATGGTGAGAAAGTTCCAACCCTTTATAAGCAAATGTGTAAAATTTTTAAAATCTGATCAGAGGAAAATCAGGGGCTTAAAAAGAAAAAGTAAATTTCTGGGTAAAAGGAAGAGACTACCAGGATCAAAAAATTTTCAAAAATAATTTCAGTTTAATTACTTCATTTCACAAATAAGGAAACTCAGGGGTCAAGAGTTGTTGAATTTTAATGTTCCTTAAAAATGCTCAAGGAGCTTGTTAAAAACGCAGAGACTGAATGTTACCCCTTACCCCCTACCAGACATCAAAGATCAGTCAATACCTGATTCATGAATCCACCAACCTGGAGATGAAAGACTTCGTTGGAACATGGTAACTACTCAGTGAGGCGTCCCTCCAAGCCCGCACCAATGTCTCTTTGGATTAAAGGCTAGTTTTCACTTTTTTACAGATCCAGAGTCACTTTGGTAGTTTAGCAATATGATCTACATTACGCATAGGTTAGCAAATATATTTTTTGTTAGCTTAACTGAGTTTAATTCTTTTAATTATTCATTAAATGAATAATAAGTCTTTTAAGAATTCATTTAATTCTTTTTCTATGCTTATGATTTAAAAGAAAGCTCAGAACACAAGCTATTGAACTTCAGGGAAGCTTCCCTTAGTTTTTGCCACGTTATGTTTAGCACCGAAAGGGTAAGACAGAAAGCATGATCACACGGGTCAAACACCTGTTCTCTGACCTGTCTGTTCTCTCACAAAATTAATCTGCAAGGGAAGACATGTATTTACCGAAGTGGGGCAAAGAGAAAATGATAGCCCAAACTCAAGTATTATAAATTGTTCCATTTATAACTTTTTGGAATCATTTTATTTTTTTTAACAACTTTACTAAGGCTTATTTTACATACCATAAAGTTCATTAGTTGTAAGTGGACGTTCCAGTGAGTTTTAGTAAATGAATACAACTGTGCACTACAATCCAATTTAAAATACTTTGAACACCCAAAAGTTCTCTTGTACTCATTGCATTCAGTACTGATCCCATCTCCCTGCAGGCAACACTGATCTTTCTGTCTCTGTAACTTTTCCTTTTCTAGAAATTTTCTACTAATGCAGTCATATAATAAGTAGTCTCTGTATCTGGCTTTTTTGTTTAGCACAACATGTTTGAGGTACATCAGTGTTGTTTCACAGATCCTACCTTTTTCTTGCTGAGTACTATTCCACTATATGGATACGCCACATTTTGTCGATCAATTCACCGACTGATGGGCATTGAAATGTTCCCAGTTTTTTGCTATTATGAAAAATCCTTCTTGATCTTACTTATATGTGAAATCTAAAAATGTTTGTACGTAGAGAGAGCAGAATGGTGGTTACGAGGGGTGGGGAGGTGGGGAAATTGGGGAGAGGGTATTGGCCAAAGGGTGCAAAATTGCAGTTATATAGAATGTATAAGTCTTTAGATCTAATGTATAGCAAGAGTGATGACTACAGTTAAGAATATTGTATTGAGGGGTGCCTGGGGGGCTCAGCCAGTTAAGCGTCTGACTTGGTTTCTGCTCAGGTTGTGATTTCATTGTTTGTGAGTTCAAGCCCCGCATTGGGCTCTGTGCTGGAGGTGCAGAGCCTGCTTGGGATTCTGTCTCTCTCCGTCTTTCTCTCTCTGCCCCACCCCAGCTCACATGCATGCACTCTCTCTCTCTCTCCCTCAAAATAAATAAATAAACTTAAAAAAAAGAATATTGTATTGAATACTGGAAATTTGATAAGGAAGTAGATTTCAGATGCTCTCGTCATACACAGAGAGATTATATGAGGAGATGACACATTAATTCGATTGACTATATTAACCTTTCACTATGTGTATGTATATCAAATCATTATATTGTACACCTTAAATATGTACAGCTTTTATTAAGAAAAGAAAAGAAAAAGGAAAGACAGGGAAAGAGGGAAGGGAAGGGAAAGGAAGGGAAAGGGGAAAAAAAAAGAAAAAGGAAAACAATGCAGCTATAAACATCTGTGTATAAGTCTTTGCGTGGACATTTTTTTCATTATTCTTGGGTCAGTTTCTAGGAGTGGAACTGCTGGGTCATATGGCAAGTTTATGTGTAATTTTCAAAAGAAATTGCTAAACTGTTTCCCAAAATGAGTGAGCCATTTTGCACTGCCACCAGTGACATGTGAGAGTTTGTTTTCCATTTCCTCATCAGCACTTGGTATTGTTAGTCTTTTTTTTTTTTAATATTTTTTTATTTATTTCTAGGAGAGAGAGAGACAGCGTGAGCAGGGGAGGGTCAGAGAGAGAGGGAGACACAGAATCTGAAGCAGGCTCCAGGCTCTGAGCTGGCAGTCAGCACAGAGCCCGACGCGGGGCTCGAACCCACGAACCGTGAGATCATGACCTAAGTGAAAGTCGGACACTTAACCGACTAAGCCATCCAGGTGCCCCTGTATTGTTAGTCTTTTTAAATTTTTGTCATTCTGGGCAATACATAGTCTCTGTGGGGCTGTTTTTCCCAAATGGAATATGATGTTCTGCCTCTTTTCTTGTGCTTATTGCCATCAGTGTGTCTCCCGTTGGGTTTTTTGTCTTATTATTGGCCATTTTTAATTGGGTTGTTTGTCTTATTATTGAGCATAAAAGTTCTTTATGTATTCTAGATACAGCACCATTATGAGGTATATTATTTGTACAATTTTCTCTCAGTCTGTGGTCTGGCTTTTCATTTTCTTAATGGTGCTTTCTGAAATGCAAAAGTTATTAATCTTGGAGTCCAATTTGTAAATTTTTTTTATAGATTCTCTTTTCAATGTCATATCTAAGCGCTATTTCCTTAGCCCAAGGCCACAAAGATATTTTCCTATGTTTACTTAGAAATTGTATACTTTTAGCTCTCATGTTTAGGTCTGTTGTCCATTTTTAATTAACACTTTATGTGCAAAGTGAGGCAGGATCTAAGTTCATTTGTTGCATACAGATATCCAATTATTTCAGCTTCATTCTTTGAAAAGACTATTTTTTCCCCTGTTGAATTATCTTGGTATCTTTTTGAAAATCAAGGAACACAAATATGTGGGTTTATTTCTGGACTCTGTGTCCCGTTGCATTGGTCTACATGTCTATCATCATACCAATACTGTAATGTCTTGACTGCTGGAAGTTTATAGTAAGTCTTGAAGTCAAACAATATAACTTAGTCCGTCTTTTCAAAATTCTTTTGGCTATTCTCTGTCCTTTGCATTTTTATATAATTTTAGATCAGCTTCCCAACTTATACAAATAAGCCTGTTGGCATTCTGTAGGATTTTGTGTTGAACCTGTAAATTAATTTGAGACTTACTATTTTAATAACAAGTCCTTCCAATCTATGAAAAGGGTAAGAATTTCTATTTATTCAGATCTCTAATTTCTCCCAGCATATTTTGTTGGCTCGAGTATGTTTGACTGCTTATGTTAAATTATTCCTAAGTATTTTTTTGATGCTAATATGAACTACGTTATTTTCTTAATCTTATTTTTGGATTGTTTGGTATTTGTTCCTGACTCAGTTTTGATAATTTGTTCCATTCTAGGAATATTTGTATTTCTTCTAAGTTGTTTAATTTATTGGCATAAAGTTCTTAATAATATTCTTTATAATATTTCAATTTTTAATTTCTGTAGTTTGTAGTGATTTTATTCCTGATTTTAACACTTCGTGTCTTCTCCTTTATTTCTTGGTAAATCTAGCTTAAGGCTTATTAATTTTGTTGATCTTTACAAAGACTCAACTTTCAGCATGATTTTTTTCTGGTGTTTTCTATTTCACTGATTTTCACTCCAGTCTCTATTTTGTCTTTCTTCTATTTACTGTGGATTTTATTTACTCTTCTTTCTTTGCTCCTTCCTTCTTCTTAGAAGCTGAGACTATTGATTTTTAATGTTTTTTCTTTATAATATAAGTATTTAATGCTACAATCTTGCAGCACTGCTTTAGCTGCATATCATAAACGTTGGTATGTTGTATTTTTCTTTCGGTTAAAGATATTTTCTTTGTGATTTCTTCTTATAGTCTAAGTTATTTACAAATGTGTTAATTTCCAAATAGTTGGAAATTTCTGATTTTTTCTGTTGCTGATATTTAATTTAGTTACACTGTACATCAATTCTTTTACATTTATGGAGAATTTTTTTATGGTCTAAAATATGGTCCATCCTGGAGAATGTTCCATGGCTGCTTAAAAAACATCTGTACTTTGCTGCTCTTGGTGGACTGTTTAATGAAAGGGTATGTGTTGGGGCAGAAGGTTGAGGAATAGAATGATGAATTAGACAGAAGTCTTGCCCTTTAAAAGTTTAAATCATGCAGAGCAGTGGTTCTCAACTCAGGGCAATTTTGTACCCCAGGGAACATTTGGCAATGTGTGGAGACATTTTTGGTTGTCACAATTGGGGGCGTGTGCTACTGGCATCTAGTGGCTAGATTTTCTGCTAAACATCCTACGATACACAGGACACCCTTCAATGGCAAAGGATTATCTGGCCCAAAATGTCAATAGTGCCAAGGTTTAGAATTGACATTTCAGAGGATAAAAAAGGCATCTGCTGACAATTTAAAGCTTGAGACAGTACTTTTCATGCTATGGCAACTATTGCATGGTGGCTGAAATTAATCAACCCTTTAGCAGTTGCCTTATCTCTCACATGTTTAATTGTTTCTCTTTCCCACTAGACTGTGAGCCTCATGGGTGCTGGGGTCCACCCAAATCTTTATGGTGGTTCAGAGCAGAGAGAGGATCAGGAGTCAGACAGACTTGCATTTCAATCCTACATCTATACCCACTAGATGTTTGATTTGGGGCTAGTTACTTGACCTCCCTAAGCCTCAAATTTCCCAGAAGTATAATGTGAATAACGTGTCTACCTTATAAAAGTATTGGGACAATTAATAATCAAGGGAGGCACTGTGCCCAGTCCTGGCACATATAGTCATTACCTTATTATTGTTATTGTTATCTCCAGCACCTAGCCACTGCCTTGAAAACATGTGCAAATACATGAATGAGTAATTGAGACATGGTCTCTCATCTTCTTTCCTCCAAAATAGGGCACTGGCTCTGCAGAGTTATTTTCACTGAGATGAAGACTGTCCCATCTTACTCCTGGACTGAGCTTTGTTTCCACAGAGGAGGTCACATATGCCCACAGAAGATGGCCTGGAACCCAAGAGGACAGACAAGTGTAAGACAAACACAGGCTCTGACCTCAATTCCATCCTTGAGACCCCTCTCAGCCCCGTATGTAGTCATCATATGGGGAGGCAGCAAGGTTTGTGCTCCAAAAAGCCCCATGATGTTGTTCAACTGCTACCACTCTGGGCCACCTTTCCCAGTTTTGCTTCAGACAAGAAGTCCTTTCTTCTTAATGCCTGTCACTCTCCACCCTGTGACTGAGTCTTGGACTCTTCCTTCCCACTAGGAACCTCTCCCAGATATTCCCACTGCCTGTTAGGCAACCCTTTTTGATCGTTGTTAAGAGCCTTTGGACCCCTCCCTAAGTACCTCAAGTCCTGTCCCCATCTACTTCTGAGAGAACCAGCAAAGATCACATCTGTGAAGCAGTTTGCTAATTTCTAAAGTGGTAGATGAGGGCAAAGCTTTAACATCATGATTTCTCCCTGTGTTTGCTTTTGAGAGAAGAGTTCATGGTGAAAGAAAAGACATCTGAAGCCTCTAAAGAGTCCCTTGGTATATAAAGCAGGATTCACATGGTACCCAAGAATCACTAACCAGCCAGGAAGATGATGAGTAAAGGTTAGGGTTAGAAGGAAGGAGGTGTCAAGTCTGGTTATCACAGAGTGAGTAAGTCCATTTCACTATCTGGTTCCTAATGCACCCTGACTTTAGCAAACATCTCAGGCACAAGCAAAACTTGAAGCCATCCTTCTTGTTGAAATTGATGTATGGGTCATTGACTGATGTCTTTAAAATCATAACCAAAAAAAAGGCCATTATTGTTTCTCTATATATTTACCTAGAAACTTGCCTTCCCTGAAGACAGTATACATCAGAGATCAAGGCTAATTAAGAACACAGTGGTCTGACACTAGAGGAGATAAAGATATGAGCAGCAGAGAGCATTAAGGACAGAGTGTTGGCCTTATTTTCTGAAACTCATGAAGAGAATTTCCATTTTCTTTTGTTTCAACATTATGACTCAGAACAAGCATTTCTATGTTAAGTCCAAACATAACAAGGAAAATGGTAAAAAAACTAACATTTTTGAATGTTGAATATGTGCTGTATACTTTTCTAAATGCTTTCACATATAAATTAATTTCATTCACTCATGTAACAAATATTTTCTGACCACGTATTAGGGACTGAGCACTGTGTTAAGTGCTGGGCATATAGCAATGAACAAAGTCCCCACAGATTTCTGTCTTCATGGACTGTACACTCGCTTGGGGAAGTCAATAAACAAATGGACTGTATAGTATGTTAGAAGGCAGAAATCAATGCTATTGAGACAAATAAAGCTGGGCAGAGGGATAGAGAAGATGGGTGTGGAGTGCTACAATTTTCAATCAAGCGTTCAGTGAATGCTTCGCTGCAAAGCTGTCATTTGACCAAAAACTTAAAAGAAAATCTCACATTTAATAAGACCAAATCCAAATAGTGTTGCTGTAGGGTGTTCTTGTTTGTTTGTTTGTTTTTTACTGAGCCCTGGACCAATACCCTAAGCCCCTAGGAAATGTGTATGAACCCTACATTGTATAAAATGATTGAGCCACGGCCAGGCACCAACCAAGCCAAACATGAAGTAACTCATACAGTCCCTGGTCCCATTTTGTGAGGATCTAAGAGATGCTGATTTTCCAGGCTACTTGGGGGGCTGGAGGCTTGCCTCTGAGGGGCTGGTGGCGTTATGGGCATCCGGAGGGGTTTTCTGTAGCCTCTTCTTCTCCACAATGGATCACAATGTGTCTCTCTTTCTAGTAACTACCCTATTCCCCAGAATCAGAATTTCTTACTGCTAGATCTGGATGCTAATCACCAGAGAGCTTCCCTGATGTGGGAAAAGAACAGAGGAACCAGGTGTTCCAAGGATCTGGGGAGCCCTTGTTCCTGAGCCTATGAACTGCTTGTGACTTTGCTTCTGCCTTTGTCTGGCTTCAGCCTAGGCCCTTGTGTTCCAAGTTCTTTCAGACTCCTTCCCCAAGTCTCTCAGCTACGTCCCCTCCAGCACCACCCCCCTGACAGCCCTAAGCCAAACCAGCTCTGACAGCTGAGAACCAGTCATGCATACCTGAGTTTGACTTTTAATCTAAGGGTCCCCTCTCCCTTCAAGCTAAATGTGTTTTAAGGATTATTTTCTAACTCTGTGAGTGTAATTTTAAGTATCATGGGCCAATAGAGAAGACTATTCAGGCAGATGGCCCTTGAGAAGTTTTTAAAATTTCCATGTGGTGGATCACATTGGCATTTTGTCTTCTTTGATATACATGATGTGCTAGCTTCTCTATCAAAATACAAAGGAAGACCCCAATGTCTTGATCCTTTACATATGAGTTGGACAGAAGTGCCAGCAGTGCACCTGTTTAAAGGGACTAACTGGTGATTTGTGGATTCACTTCTAGGTTTCTTCTATAGCTCTGTGAGTCAGGGTCAAATTCAGTTTTTCTCCATCGTTCCACCAGTGAGGAGTCTTTGAATAAGTGTTTCCCATTCTTAGTTATTTAAGAGATTTTGACTTTCATGTATTTATTCAGTAATAATCCCATTTTAAGTTCTTGGCATGTAGTATATACCCCAATAAGTAGCTTAATGTAATGGATATCACTTATTTTTGTAGTTTCAGCACCTTTCTTTCTGGGAATTACTCCATCTTATACTTCTCCCGCTCCAGGCTGGCCTCCTGAGTACCTGATGCCCCTGGCCCAGTAACTGGTTTCGAGAGGTCATTTAACACAAGGCAGACAAATCAGAGTGATCCCCAGAAAGTTGTCAGAACTATTAGGATATAGGTATCCTTTCTTTTCTGGGGTTGCAAGTGGTAATAATTGTGCAAGTCAAGAGCTGCCAGTGATCATCTTCGCTACCAACTTACCTGAGAAAAAAACCAACAACCAACACAGACAGATGAAGAGAGGGGAATGGTGACCAAATGTCCCAGTTTTCTCAAAACTAAGGAGTTTCCCAAGATGGAGGACTTTCAGTGTCCCAGGCTAACCGAAATATTTGATCACCCTAGGCTGGAGCCCTACTGATGTCATTTGAACACCTGGATTTTGATGGGTCTGAAGACAATCTGTTGTTATATTGCTTAGTCAAGGGAATCAATAAATTAACTTTTTTGCTTTAACAAGTTGGTTGAGGTTTCTAACACTTGTAGTTTCTTGCTCCCCAAATAAAGCGAATTTGCTATTAACCTGTGTTGTTTTATTACAATTTCCATTAGATACAATCGCAAGAGCTCAATGACCACCATTATTTTTAAATCTATGGAACCTTAACAACTCAAGAGTATCCAAGTTGGAAACCACTGAAATGATTTCATCTTCTCCTCTTATAGATGCTGAATGTAAGTTTTATTCAACTACTGATTCTTACAATTTAAGTTCCATATTCACTTCCTTATAAAAGAAAAAAAAAGAAGGAAGGGAGAGAGGGAGGGAAAGAGGAAAGAGGGAGGGAGGATTAAATAACCTTTCCACACACATGTCTGGGAATAGAAGACCAAAGAAGTATTTTGTAAGAAGGAATTTGGAAATGGAAATGGACTGCTGATAATTCAACCTTTCCTTTAGAATACACACGTATGGGCTCTTCATCAGATATTTAGCAAATGTAACTACATGCAAGGTGCAGTGCCTAAGGCAAATGGGCAAATGGTTGCCCAGTGTCCTGAGGAGTCTTGCTCAAAGCAAATTAGTCAGGGAAGGATTTGAGGAATGTAGGCTCCACTCCTGGCCATTACTACCATTTTATTGTTCCTGTGTCTTTTCTCTTTACTGCTAAGCACTGCTATTTATCTGGCTATTTCCCTAGGTAGGGTAAATATTTCAACAGATGTGAACCATGGTAAGCATTACCTACAAGGGAGAAAGGAGACCGTCCTCACCATGGTAGGAGAGCTTAATGCATATATTTTGATAACAAACAGAATAAGCAGGTAAAAATTTGGTATCGATATAGAAGTGTGAATAAAGTAATGAATAAATGTGACCTAATGGAAGTATATAGAATATTGTACCAGACAGCCACAGAACAAATACTCTTTTCAAGTATGCATGGAATGTTTACTAAAATTGACCATATGTTAGGTCATAAAGAAATTTCAAATGACTGAACTAATATAGAATATATTCTCTGACCACAGTGGAAGTAAGGTTGTAAAAGTCTTTTTAAAAGAAAAAAGAGAAGAAGAAAAAGATAAAATGCCCAGCTGCTTAGAAATCAAATGATACTTTTTAAATAACACATGAAACAGAAGAGTACCACCATAGAAACTAGAAAATAGTTTTAATGGAAGAATAATAAAAACAATATGCATTAAAATGTTCAGGATATAGCTAAAAGAGTGTTTAGGGATATATATTATCTTAATGACTACTATAGAATATAAGAATGGCTAAAAACCAGTGATCTAAGTTTTCATATCAAAAAGCTGAGAAGTGGCACCTGGATGGCTCAGTCACTTAAGAGTCCAACTTCGGCTCAGGTCATGATCTTAGAGCTCATGAGTTCAAGCCATGCATCAGGCTCTCTCTCTGCCACCACAGAGCCCACTTTGGATATTCTGTTCCCCTCTCTCTCTGTCCCTCCCCTGCCTGCACTCTCTCAAAAATAAATATTAAAGAAAAAAAGCTGATAAAACAAATTAAACCCAAAGAAAGTAGAGGGAAGGAAATTAAAAAAAAAAAAAAAGAATTAAAGAAGCTGAAAGCAAAAGTATAGTAGAAAAATTAACAGTCAAATGTTGGTTTTAAAAATATTGATAAATTGGGGCACCTGGGTGGCTGTTTGTTAAGCGTCTGACTTCGGCTTAGGTCATGATCTCACAGTTTGTGGGTTCGAGCCCTGCATTGGGTTCTGAAAGCTCAGAGCCTGGAGCCTGTTTTAGATTCTGTGCCTTCCTCGTTCTCTACCCCTCCCCCACTCCTGCTCTGTCTCTATCTCAAAAATAAACTATAAAAAAATAAATAAAAATATTAATCAATTGATAAACTTCTATCAAATTAAGAGAATAAAAGAAAAAACACAAATGACCAAATCAGGACTAAAAGAGAGACATGACTATAGACATTAGAAAGACACTAACAGTATCTTATGAACCACTATAAGCAGATTTGACAATATAATATATTGAACAAATTTACCAAAAAACACAAGTTAGAAAAACTAACAGAAGAATAAATTAAAACTCAAAACAACCCTATACAATACAAGTAAATCAATTTTAAAAATCCTTCTCATTAAGAAAACTTTGTTTTAGCCCAGGTTGGCTTCATCACTTTAGTCTTCCAAACATTTAAGAAGCATATAGACCACTCTTACAGCACCTCTTCTACAGAGCCTCTCACCTCTTTTTAGGAGTTCAGAATAACCTTAAAACCAGAATCCAACAAGGAATTTATAACAACAAAAAATTACAGTCTACTTTCTCTCCTAGACATAACTGGAAAAATTCTGAGCAAAACATTATTAGTATCTAATAGTAGATAATAAAGGTAATATACTATCACCAAGTTGGGTTTATTGCAAGAATAAATGTGTAGTTTAACATTGGATATGAATCCATGTAACTTACACACTAATAGAAAAAAAGAAAGAAAAAAAATCACATGATCATCTTAAAGGTATAGAAAAGGCTTAATAAAATGTAAAACAAATTCATGATAAAAAAAATCCTCAGCAAACTAGGAATAAAATGAAACTTTCTTAATCTGTAAAGAATACCTAAAAAGCCAATAGCAAACAACATAATTAATGGTAAAATATTGAAAGCTTTCCCCATGAGATCAGGAATGAGACAAATGATACTACTGAATTTCTACTCAACATTGTACAGGATATTACAGCCAGTGCAGTTGAAGTTCTATATGCTTGCTACCAACAAATAAAAATGAAGCTTAAATACATTACCACTAACAACAGCATAAAAAAATCAAGTACCTACAAATAAGTCTAATGACTGACATCTAAGACTTCTACATTAAAAGATAAAACTTTATTGAGAGAAATCAAAGACATAAATGAAGGAAGAGGAACATGTTATAGACATGTCAGTCCACAGATAGATCTAAAGATTGAATATAATCCCAAATTGATTCTGAAATTTACATAGAAATACACTGGGCCAAGAATAAACAAAGCAATCTTAAAAAAACAAATAAAGATGGAAGACTTACCCTACCAAGTATTGAGACCTATTTTTATGACAGGCTGGTATTGGTAGAAGGGTAGCAAAGAGGCTGAGGGAAGAGAATAGAAAATCTAGAAATAGTCCCACATATAATTGCCCAAAGATGACAAAGGCATTACTACAATGCCAAGAGGCAAAAGATGGTCTTTTCAAAAAGTCACGCCAGACAAAAAGTCGATAGCCACATATAAGGATAAAAATAAATCTTTCTCCAACCACAGACAAAAATCAGTTCCAGATAAATTTTTAGATTGAAATGTGGAAAAGCAAAATGATAAAGCTTTTAGAGAAAATAGAAAATAATGTCTTCATGACTTTGGAATAAGCAAAGATTTCTCAAGTATGATATAAAACTGCTAATCATAAAAGAAAGAATGTGTAAGTTAAATTCCTTTAAATTAATAACTTGTTCAAAAGAGACACCACAGAAAGCATAAAGATGAGCCACAGAGTGGGAGGGGGATTGATACACACACAAACACAAATGCTTATATTTTTATATGTAACAAGATGGTGTATCCAGGAAATATGCATATTCCCACATCCAGGTCTAATGAAAACCTCATACCCAGGACATATGATCAGTTTCTACAAATTAATTTTTTAAAAGACAAAATTTAAAAAATCAAATGGGCAAGTGGATTGCATAGGCTATTCTTAAAGGAAGATATCAAGGTGGCTAATAAACGCATGAAAATGTGTTTAATTTCATTCATCATCAAAGAAATGTAATTAACATCACCTAGACACCCACCCCCAGGAATGGCTTCCTGAGCAGGTGACCTGTGCAGTCACAGAGGGCTTGCCCTGAAAAGGGTCCGGCACTTGGTTTACTGCTTTTCTCTCACTGCCTTAATATTCTTAATGATTTTTTTTAGGTTTGTTTATTTATTTATTTTGAGAGAGAGAGAGAATGAGAGAACAAGCAGGGGAGAGAGAGAGAGAGAGGGAGACAGAGAATCCCAAGCAGGCTCCACACTATCATTCAGAGGCCGATGGGGGGCTTGAACCTGCAAATCACGAGGTCATGACCTGACTGGAAATCAAGAGTCTGACACTTAACCAAATGAGCCACCCAGGTGTCCCCATAATAATTTTAAATAAGAAGTTCCACATATTCATTTTTCACTGGTTTCCACACACTATATAGCCAGCCTTGCCCTCTATAATGGCTAAAATGAAAAGACAGATGTTGGTGATGATGTAGAGCAACTAGAATGCTCACGTGCATCCAGCAGGTGTAGAAAGTGCTTTGATGACTTTGGAAAACAGCTGAGCGATGTCTGTAAAGGTGAACACAGTATAACATGTAGGCCAGCAATTCCAATTCCTGGACAGATATTCAACAAAATGTGTCCTTATGTCCACCAAAAGAGAATGCCCAAGAATAGTCATAGTGGCACTATTCACTATAGCCTCAAACTGGAAACAGCCCAAATATCAGTCAATAGTAAAATGGAGAGGGCCACCTGGGTGGCTCAGTCGGTTAAGCATCCGACTTCAGCTCAGGTCATGATCTCACAGCTTGGGCTCGTGGGTTAGAGTCCCACGTCAAGGTCTGTGCTGACAGCTTGGAGCCTGAGCCTTCTTCAGATTCTGTGTCTCCCTCTCTCTCTGCCCCCCGACCCACTTGCACCCTATGTCTCTCTCTCTCTCTCAAAAAATAAATAAACATTAAAAATTTTTAAAAGAAGTATAATGGATAAACGCATTTCGGTATTTGTATATAGAATACCACACATCACTGACACAACACCATGATATGAGTGAATCTCACAATAAAAATATGACTGAAAGAAGCCAAAGACACACACACACACACACACACACACAAACACACACAATACACAAAGTACACAGTGTATGATTCCAATTATAAGAAGTTCCCAAACATGCAAAAACAGATTGACTGGTTTTAAAAGTCAAAACGCTGGTGAGGGGTAGAAATTGGAGGAGAATGTAGGGAAGATTTCTAGGTGCTGATTACATGGGACTGTTCACTTTGCGTGTTTTTACTGATCTATACAGTTGATTTGCACTGTGTGGTATGTGTGAATGTTTTAACTCAACAAACAGGTTTTTTTTGTTTTGTTTTGTTTTGTTTTTTTTAAGCCAAGCACTTGCAAATTGTAGGGGCTCAGGGCAGGCTGCCCTCAAATGTACCACAATGGCATATTGATTATTTTAAATTAAAGCTACTTGGGCAACAACAGGTGCAGGGACGCTCAGACCCTCCTCTCTGCCCCAAATCCCCCACCGAAAGCAGCAAACAAATCTCCCATATGAAAAATACCCTCCCTGTACTAAGAAGTAAAAAGGCATCCTTATCACCAGAGGGAGGGGCTTGAAAGTCAAGAAAGCTATAAAATAAACCCGGTTACTCTTAGATTAATCTCCTATGTCAGCCCAAATGCTGCTAAAAATTCCTTACTAATTAAAGCTCCCCAACCTGTCTTCCTTATCCTGTACATTCCTCACAGATCTATCACCTTTGTGTATAGAATATATAAAAATTGCCTGCCTGGGTCACTCCCTTGAGTCTTGAGTCCATTAGTGGGCTTCAGTGCACACGTAATAAAATGTTGGGTTTTCCTCTCCCACAAACTTGCTTCATATAAATTTAATTCTTAGTCCAGCTGGAAGACTATGAGTGTAGATGAAGAATCTTCCCTCCCTGACAAAATCAAAGGCTTTTGTTTTCATAACCATTTTCTCTGCGATAAACCTAGTTTGGAAGGCAAAATCTGAACATCAAATCTCAAGAGTTCCACCTTTCCTAGCTCTTTGATCTTGGGTAAGCTATTTATACTGTCAGTGCCTCAGTTTCCCTGTCAGCAAAATGGACATAATAATAGAGCTCTTCTCATAAGGTTGTTGAGGAGATTACACAAGATGACAGGTGTAAAGTGGTCAGAACAATGCCAGGCACCTAGGAAAGTCTCAATAAATCTAAGTTGTTGCTGTTTCTGCCCATTTTTGCCTAACCCTTTTCAGACAATGGATGGCTGTTGCTTGGGGGAAGAGAAATAATAAATCATAACATTTTTTTAAATCATCTTGCTATATCCTTAGAATCCGAGACTTGATTTTTACAAAGTCTTCTTAGCCCTTGCACTTTGGAGATATTAACATTCTAATGGAGAAGAGAATAGGAGACAGGATGCTTGTCTTCAATCAGTCAGTAAGGTCCTAACCAAGTGAATCCCACATTAGAACACAACGTGCTTTCCTATGGTCTTATCTTCAGAAAGATGGCCCTCGGTAGGTGATTCAGAGAGAAGTTTGCTTGTCCATGGTGTAAAAGCATCTGTGATGTAGTATTATTTCTGGGGTATTTCTGCCCCTGGGATCTCACCCTTCCTCTGTTCTACCTTTTGGGAATTCTAATACCTTAAAAGCCAGCTCTGTTCTTCTCTTCTTGGATGTCTGCCAAGCTAATCTCCCGACATTGAAGAGTATTATGAAAGTTAAGCTGCATGAAGAGGAATAATAATTCCATCCTACCAATATGGCTTAGGGTCAGCACTGCCCTTAAAAATGTGTGTGTTTTTCTTGGCAGCTGCTGTATGCTTTCTCTGGCCACCATGACTTTACCCCCATGTTACCACATCATTGAGCTATTTATTCAGTTTAGTTAAGTTGGCTGAGGAACTCTGCCAAAAATTGTTATTAGGAGGCTAATCTTATACACCCCCAAGCAACTAAAGGATTCTCAAAGTGGCTTTCTCTGAATTTTTTTGAGCCTTAAAAAGTCTCATTTTTCCTTTTGTTGTTGAAGCAAGATAAGGAAACAGAGTTCCAAAGAGGTTAAGTCACTCAGTTATAGTTGATAGATGGGGCCAGAGCTAGAAGCCACCACAGCTCTCTCCATCGCTCAGTTCTTAAGATCTGAATTTATGTGAAACAAAATTATCAGGTGGACAAAGAGTTGAGAGTCGAAGGTCTGTCTTCAGTGTGAATCACACAGGAGTAAAGGCTATTTTGTGATTCTACGGGTCATATCCAGGCGAGAGGACACGGGTCCCTCTGGACTCTCCTAGATGCAGCCTGGATGAGAGAGGCAGACCATTACTGCCTCACAAAGGAAAAGTTCTCCCTAAGGTGCTTTAAATACCAACATCAAGTCCTTTCATTTTTATCCATCTTCAAAAGCAGGTTAATAAAGACTCTTGAGCTTCAGGAGTCAGACTGGAGTTGTAGGAGATTCCTTGAACCTGCCAACGAGAAGCTGTTAATAATTCCAGTAATTTGATGAACATGCCTGAGGGGCTCTGGGCTGCTGGAGTCAAGAGTTACCAGGGTTTTGGAGAGGGAGCGTTTCTCACCAACATGGTGCATTGATGTCATGCCAGCTATGGTGACTCAATTTCTCTACATCATGGTACCTTCTTTTCTTCTCTCCTGAGAGGGGACTTTCCTTTCCTTATTCATCCCCACTTCTTTCTGTATTAAAAAAAAAAACTGTCCAAAAGGTTCTCTTGATATTTTTTTCTTCTAATCCAATCAGCAAATATTTCAAGTCTGAAAGTGTATGGAATTCCTTAAAACTGAGAGGAAATGAAGTTCATCTTTGGGACCACCCCTTTTCCCTGTTCATAGATGGGTTAGAATGAGGAATATTGGTCCCATTTTGTCTACTAAATATAATTCTGTGCAATGGGGGAGAACTGATAAACTAAATTCAGATAGAGAGTCAACATATCCTAGAGCACTGGCTCTGAGGCAGGTTAAGCCCTGATTTATTACAAAATGTGTAACTTTCAGCAAGCAGTGAACAACCTTTAGCCTCAGTTTCCTCATCTGTAAAATGGATATAATAATAATAATACTTGCTTCATAGAGTTATTGTGAGGAACAAATGAGATCAGGGATAGAAGGCAAGTATCTGAATGAATACTGCCCCTTCATAGGCTCAGCTTACTATAACTATTACAGTGCAGTTAATACTTCCTGAGGTGGCTGGATGGGAAAGGAATAGAAATATCTTCATTTTACAGGGGCAGAGTAGACTGTGTAAGAGGAAAGTGATTTCTGCTAACCAGCCCATTTAGCCTCAGATCAGGAGCCTAGAGCCTACTTCAGATTCTGTGTCTCTGTCTCTCTCTGCCGCTCGCCCACTGGCATTCTCTCTTACACACACACACACACACACACACACACACACACACAAATAAACATTTTAAAAAGGAGGAAAAACTGTCCCTGTTTAGGTTTTTAAATATGACATCATCTTAACTCTAGAGTCAGAATGTCCAGACTCAAATCCTACATCCTATTTGCTTGGCAAGTCACTCCATTATGCCTCGGTTTCCCCTGCTGTACAATGGAGATGATAATAGTAGGAACTACCCTTGAAATTGTTGTGGTATTTAACCGTGTTAATACGTAGGGCACCTGAGTGGCTCAGTTGGTTAAGCATCTGAATCTTGATTTTGGTTCAGGCCATGATCTCACAGTTCCTGGGAAGGTGCCCCAGACGGTGCGCTACGCTGACAATGCAGAGCCTGCTTAGGATTCTCTCTCTCTCCCTCCCTCTGCTCCTCAGCCACCCCCCCCTAAAATAAACGNTAATACGTAGGGCACCTGAGTGGCTCAGTTGGTTAAGCATCTGAATCTTGATTTTGGTTCAGGCCATGATCTCACAGTTCCTGGGAAGGTGCCCCAGACGGTGCACTACGCTGACAATGCAGAGCCTGCTTAGGATTCTCTCTCTCCCTCCCTCTGCTCCTCAGCCACCCCCCCTAAAATAAACAAATAAACATTAAAAAAAAATAAATGTGTTAATACCTATAAAATGCTCAGAATCACACCTGTCACATACTATGTGCTATATCACCGTGAGTCACTGTTAATCTCTTTCTAGCGAAACCATTGGATACTCTAGCCCCGTTTAAAAATGTGTTAAATGAGAAGTGTGACATCCGCTGTCCTTATAGAGTCCTTTGGGGGTCAGAGGAAAATTTGCAGTTAAGACATGCAGAGCAATTTATGATTTAAGGCATTATTGTTTTTCTGGGAGTATGAATAATACAAGAAGCAACAGAATATGAAAGAAAAAGCCCTGAACGGATCGTCATTGGTCGTGGATCCCTTTTCCTTCTTTCTTTTTTTCATATTACTCTTCAAAAGTTTTAATGGATCAGACATTTCTCTCCATATCCCGCTTGCATTCTTCTCTCCTCCTGAGACATCACGCCAATGCCGTCATCTTTTAACCGTGTGACAGCGTTTTGTTATGTTCATTGGTTATACGGGATACCACTTCTTAATATTTTCACGAAGCGCCGTATTTTTAAGGTTCATCCATATGGTTACGTGAACGCGAATACCCCACAGTAGGAGCCATGTTTTATCAGTGATGCACACCCGGGGCTGCCCCCAACTACCTTTCACTCGGAGCAGCACCACAGGGAACAATTAGCTCACAGATCCCGGCATTAGTCAGTTCTGCTGCTATAATGAAAACAAAACAGAACAGCTCAGTGGCTCACAACCACAGAGGTTCCTTTCTTGGTCACGCCACACAAGTTCCAGCTGCTGGCAACAGGCTCCTTCCTGTTCCATGTGTCTTCATTACAGCATCCAGACTGAAGGAAGAGCCCTTATTTAGGACAAGCCCTAACCCTGGCGAGGGGGGCGCAGGGGGTGGTGCAGTGAGAGAGCTGGAGGAAGCCAGCCATAGCACCGGAAGCTTCTGCTCCAAGTGGCATACAAAGCTTCCACGGCTGTTTCATTGGCCAAAGCAAGTCACGTGGCTGAGCCCGACCCGGAAGCTGGAAATACAGCCTCCTGCAGACAGGCGCTGGAAATCCTATGGAGGTGGGTGGAAGACCCTGTANATAATAATAATAATAATAATAATAATAATAATAATAATAAAATCTACCACTCTTGGAGCTCAGTAAGAATTTCTTTGGGATTTATACCCAGGATTGGGATTTCTGGATGATGCCAGGTGCATACATATTCCTAATTTCATTAAATAACTCAGATTAATCCAGATACACTCTTGTCAATGGACATCAGCTCATGTGGGTTCCTTTATCCCTGTATCGATACAGCGCATGCATTTTACAGCTTTGTAGTTTCTCAGTTAATAGGTTAAAGGGACATCTTAGCGCTTTAACTTTCAGTTACTGACAATGCATGATTTTGAGCATTATTCATTTATCTATTAATTTGTAAGGTTTCTTCTTAATTATCCATTAGGTAACCCTTTCCCATTTGCGTACAGGGGCTGCTCTCCTCTTCTAGTTGGGTAGCAGGACATCCACAGTGCTATCTATAAATGCCTGTTCAATTTTAGATGTTACAAAAATCATATCATTCCCACTTTCGGTCCAGTGACTTTGTCCATATGTTCTTTGTTGGAAAGTAATCCTTATTTTTGTTCCTGAAGGCTTTTTCTTCCTCTAGGCCACAACAATATTTCCCTTTTCCCCTCTAATAGTTGACATTTTCACTTTCACATTTAGAACTTTAATTCATACAGAACCATCTTAGGTAGGGGTCCTATTTTATTTTTCTCCGAATAGTGAACAAGTTTCCTCTACTCTATGTATTAAACAATCTGGTCTTTCCCTACAAAATTGCAGTGGCTTTTGTGCCATATATTAGGGTATGATTCTCTCCTTTCCACAATGCTTCACCCCCATCTATTTGTCTGTTTTTGTACCAATACCAACTACTTTTTATTACTATCACCTTGTAATACATCTCAACGACTGGTAAGGCAATTCTCCCCTCGTTTTCTTTTCTAAGATTAACTTAGCTCTTCATGGACCTCTCTTCCTCCAAAGACATTTTAAAATTTATTTTTCAAATTCCTCAAAAGGCCCAACTGGTTTCTGATTGCATTTAAGAATTAATCTGAGAATGATTATTACCATTGTAATGTGAAATTGCCATTCAAGAGCACAGAATAGCTCCATTCTCCACTTATTCAGATCAATTTTTATGTTTTCCATAGAAATATATTCTATATATATTCTAGGTTAAATAATTTCTAGATACTCTATAATTTTTGTGGCTTTTTGGTATGTACCTTAATCTGGATGAAACCTGGGTTCTAGATTTTGCTGTTACGGATTATGCTGTATGATATTAGGCAGGTCAGTCACCGCTTCTTGATGTCAGTTTCCTCACTGAAAGATGTCAGTTTCCTCACTGAAAGATAAGATTGAAGCTGCTGGTCCCCCTGATACCATGGATATAATAACAATGACGAATGCACATTAAAATCTCAAAATGTGTCTGTCCTTGCAGATGGAGGTGTCTGCCTGTGCAGTGCTTAGCATGTCTGGTATAGTAGGCACTCAATTTTGTTTTCAACCACTATTACCATGCTGATATAAAATGGAAAGTGGAGTGACTTTCCCAGGCTCACTCAGCTAGTAAGTGGCTGGTTTGGGACATAGGAAGCACGACATCTTGCAGGTGAAACCCCTTGGCATTAGTAAGAGGTCTTACCTTGTCAAACCTACGGCCTTGGACGGTTTGAGTTACCAGCTCAGAAACGCCCTGGTTATCTTGACTGCCAGAGCTCGTGCCCCGGCCCCGAACACCAGAGGCCATGAGTACGGTGCGGGGCTTCATTGTGTGCGTGGCTGCTAGAGTTACCGTCAGCTCTGGTTGCACGCGCTTACTCTTGTAGAACATGGTTTTTCCTAGAAGTCCGATGTGTTCCTGGATGCCACGGGCTGATAGTGGAGTCAGATAACAGCTCAGGAAGGCAGCCCAGGTTTGCAGGACAGGAAGTGGGTGCCATCCAGCCAGCTGGGCGAGAATCAATGCCTCTCTCAGACTGCACATGGAGGCTGAGATGGGGACAGTGGAAGTCTCCTGGGAAGCAGTGCATCTGTCCCCGGCAGCCAGGGCAGTTGGCCCTGAAGCCCGTGAGCCCCAGCCCGTAGCCAGGTATGGGAAGAGAATGTGGGGAGAGCCTCCTGATGGGTCATCCTGCTTCCAAATCATAGTCCGTCTGTCAACACCATTCCAGCTGCAAGAGATAAGAACTTAACTCAAACTAGCATAATAAAAACTAGCCTCAACTGGCTTACATAAAACAGAAATGTTATTAGCTTAAGTAGCTCCTGATGGTTTTAGTTCCATTAGATCCAGGATGTTAGAATGATTTCACTGGGTTCTGCCTCCCCTCTCCCCCCCCTCCCCNACCAGGCAAAGCTCTCTCTGCAGGAGGAAAATATGGCTACCAGCAGCTGCAGGTTTCTATCTTCCTTAGGATGGAGTCTTATTCAGCATCCATATCAATCCCCCTATAAAAGACTCTGGTTCTGCTTGGGTCGAGGTCCACTGGAAGGGAATGGAAGGTTGGACCATGTAATTGGCAGACTGGTGACCATTACCCTTCTCACACTCTTCTCCCCAGAGTCAGGGGCATGCACAGCCCTAGCTGATTCCATGATCTGTACCATTTCCTGCCATCCCCATCCTCCTGCCGTCCCTCCTGGGCTCTGGCCACCAGATCTTGAGCTACTCAAATCATGAAGCATCTTTTCCTTCACATCTCTGGGCCGCTGTGCTTGCTATTCCTCTTTCTGAGCATCTTTTCTTTTTTTTTAAATATACTTTATTGTCAACTTGGTTTCCATCTAACACCCAGTGCTCATCCCAACAAGTGCCCTCTTCCATGTCCATCACCCGTTTTTCCTTCTCCCCAACCCCCCATCAATCTTCACTTTGTTCTCAGTATTTAAGAGTCTCTTGTGGTTTGTCTGCCTCCCCTTAACTATTTTTTCCCCTTCCCCTCCCCTATGGTCCTCTGTTAAGTTTCTCCTGTTCCACATATGAGTGAAAACATGTGGTATCTGTCTTTCTCTGCCTGACTTATTTCACTTAGCATAGTCTGAGTGTCTTTCCTTTACAGTGTGGTTAGCTGCTTTCTAGAACTTTCTCTGACCCTCCCTGGCAAATCAAGTTCCTTCCCACAGCAATCTGTACCTCTTTATCAGTATGTATAATAGTCAGAATTTTGAAGAAGGTCACATTTGTCTCCATGTTAGACCTGAGATGACTGAGAGCAGGAATTCATTCTTCTCCTACTGATCTTTGTAGGGGTAACTGTGGCTGTCTCGTAGATACTGTTTGTCCACCCAATATCCACCCCTCCTTCCTTGCTACTGAGTCCTGACTTGGAGTACTTTGTGCCCAGTGAAATGCTGACTTTCTCAGCCTGTCCTGCAGCCAATAATGTGCATACAACACAGTTTCTGGCCCAGGAGATCTGCTGGGGGACTTCTGGGGTGGGAAGCGATCTCTGAAATAGTTTTTGCTACCTTGTTTGAAGGGATCAGATGAGTTTGTCACTACTGTTTCCTCCCTCTTTCCTGCTCTGTTCTGATATCTGGGACCATAGCAGCCAGCCTACCAATAAGAAGAAAAGGACAAAAGAATCACCTTGACAGTCTTCACTGACTGAAGTTCTGGGCCAATGCCTACAACAACCTTCCTCTGGATATTAGGTCAGGAGAGGTTTCTCCCCATCTCTGCAGTCTTGCCTCCATGTGGGAGACCTCAGACTGTTTAATACTCTCAGTTTGGGGGAAGTCATTGTGGAATAGGGAATCAGGCCTGTGACACCAGTGACATCCAATCTGATTCCGAAGCTTGAGAAATTGTGCATGCCTGAAAGGCACATACATCTCATCAGTAAGTAATTGTGATTATTTAAGAATGACACTTTTTTTTCTTTCAACATTGTGTTGTTTTTTTTTTTGAACAGCTACTAGGTTGTTAGCACAGAAGTGCTTATTAAGTTGTACGTACCTGACTCCTTTGTAATTTAACCAGGAGGTAATTTTTTCAGCTTAAGGCGCTGAAAAGTTTACTGAGACCCTAAGAGTCCCTTTCATGGAAAAGTCTGAGAATCTCTGACTGAAGCAAGAAACAAATGAACATAAAGAGAAGGTTACGTGTGCAAAGTGGGAAAACAGTAGAGGAATTCTCTTCCATTCTTTGTCTTAAAAAGGAGAGTCCTCCTCTTTATAAAGGAATCCTGGATGATTTTCCTTTTTTTAAATGCCAGATTATAATTATCATATTAATTGTCACTGTGTTTATGTGACCATCAGCTTAGGCTGTAGCTTCTGTGTTGAAAAGTTTTCTGGCTTCATCAGTGCCTCCCTTCCCCCGCTCTCTAGCTCTCTGAGGAGCACACCTCCTCTAGGAAGCCCCCTGTGACTAAGAGGCAGTCATGTGATTTTCTTCCTTCCTCCTTGTCTCATCAAACTCAGGAACACCAGCTCTCTGCTTGGGCATGAGGGGTACGTTGATGAGCTGAGGTGGAATTGGTGACCTCAGCTCTTACAGTGACTACTTGTTTTCTCTCTCTCTCCAGCACAGATGTCTTGTCTCTGACTATAAACTCTTATGTGAGTGCTCCAACCAACAGAAAGCCAAGCTCATTTAAAAAAATTCAGCAACTATCTATTTGGAACCTGCTATATGCCAAGCGTTTCTTTTCTGATGACTAGTTTGCCAAGGATAGCCCTTGCCTTCATGGATAGCCCTTGCCTTCATCTGGGCAGCCGGGTCTGTCCCACGGCGGTGTGTGCTCCTCCCTGCACCCCTCCAGGGCTATGATTCACACAGACAGCAAAGGCAACGGTATGTCCTAGGAGTTATGCATCACGGCGACCCCCCTGGCAGCTCTTGCTGTCCAATTTTTTTTAATTTATTTATTTCTGAGAGAGAGAGAGACAGAGACAGAGACAGAGAGACAGAGATGGGGGGAGGGGAAGAGAGAGAGGGAAACACAGAATGTGAAGCAGGCTCCAGGCTCTGAGCTATTGGCACAGAGCCCAATGCTGGGCTCAAACTCATGAACCACGAGATCATGACCAAAGCCGAAGATGGACGCTTAACTGACTGAGCCACCCAGGCGCCCCTCAAGCGCTCACCGTAGTTGATGCCCAGAAAGGGCTTGATGAATGTTAGCGATTGTCAGCCTCAATATTGGCATAGATTTATATATAGATATGCTGAGGGTCTCTTGTAGGCAGGAGAACTCGGGATGGTAGCATAATCTTTTCCCTTGTTAAGTAAGAGGAGTCTGTCTAATCACGGCTGCATCTCCAGCCTAGTCCAGGGCCAGGCACATAGTAGGTGGTCAGTGAATGTTTGTTGAGTGCACTTTTAAAATCTTACCTTTTCATGATTCTTTATACATTTCAGAACATGATTGTACCTGAACTTTAATTCCCTTCCAGTAACCATTGTGACAAAAGGAAAATAAGAAGGACCTCGTGCTGGGGAGGTATTGCGAGATTTGGGGCCTTGTGCTTCATGTGTATTATTTCACTTAATACTCAACACCCTATTTTTAAGCCCCATATTATGGATAGGAGACTTCGAGAGGCTAAGTCACTTGCTTGAGGTCACCCAGCTAGCAGGGGACCAAATGAGCTGCTGACTGGATAGAAATAGTATTCACCATTCAGCAAATACTCCTTCCCCTCCAACTGCATGGAGGGCAGAGCTGAGGCCTGGGACTCAGAGACCCCAGGACCAGGGGCAAACACCCCTATTTCGGGAGCGAGTGAGCAGTTCGTTTTCCTTGACCAAGTTGTTCCGCCATGGCTTTATGCAGGAACGTTTTCTGGTCAGACCTGAAAATGAAAAAAGAAGAAGCAGCAGCAGCAGCAGCAGCAGCTCATGTTCTTTGCACAACATCTGGCGGGGTGGGGGGTCTGTATGTAGAATGGGCATCATGATCGTACAGTGGGGAAACATCCAAGCGAGTGAAGCATTTGGCAAGACCCTGCAGTATGTGATGACATGGTCTGGCTCGGGCCGGGAGCACTGACCCCAGGTGCGAAGGGGTGGAGTTTGAATGAAGGCACCTGCGCTGGGATCAGGCTGGATGGGTTGAAGTTCTGACTCCACCGCTCACAAGCCCGAGTGACTCACTTAAGCAGCCTGGAATTTGGTTTCCTCATATGTAAAGTGGGATCATAAAAGTAAGTAACCCACAAGAAGGATGAATCTCTCAAGCATTATGCTAAGTGGAAGAAGCCAGAACAAAAGGCTACGTACTGTATGATTCCATTTGTGTGACATTCTGGAAAAGGACATAAACCAGGTCGGTGGACACCAGGGTTGAGAACACAGGATTGACTATAAAGGACCAGGAACAGAATATGCAAATAGTTTCATATTTGGTACTTTGGTTGTAGTATAGACAAATATATATGCATATATTTCTCAAAGCTTTATATATGTACATCTATAAAGTGTGAATTCTACTGTATTTAAATTTATCTCAATAAATCTGACTTAAGANTATTTTGAGAGAGAGAGAAAGAGCATGAGCAGAGGAGGGGCAGAGAGAGAGAGAGAGAGAGAAAGAGAATCCAAAGCAGGCTCCATGCTCTTAGCACAGAGCCTGATGTGGGGCTTGAACCCATGAATCTTGAGATTATGACCTGAGCAGAAATCAAGAGTTGGACGCTTAACCAACTGAGTCACCCAGGCACCCCAGCTTACAAGTTCTTCTTACCATTAACTTAAATGATACCTACCTGTCACCAGCAGCACCAAGGAGAGAGCCAGCCCTAGGTGTGCATTTGCTCTTTTTAACAAGTCAGCTCTGTCAAGTATGCACGTCCTGGGAAGCCAACAAGAATTCTGTAGAATGCTGGATGAAAAAAATTGAAAATTTCTTCATGAATTGTTTTGATATTTTTCACTTAGTGGAAAACGGCAAGGGAAATACTAAATTCACTAGATTAACTGCATCATCTTTTAATGCACCTTAAGAGACCAGCATATAACACCAAAGTGAAAAATAGAGATGGGTAACGAATTAAGATGGCAATTTAATCTATAGTGTTTTCTGGCTGTGCACAAGTAAATACTTGTTTAAGAACGTAAAAAAAAAAAAAGTGCTCGGGCCTGTTACATATGCAGGTACTCTCCCTTTTCCCAGAGTCAGCTGAAAGTTGCTTGATTTCGGAAATATCTTGAATTGCTTTTGTCTCCAGGCTCTGATGCTAGCCACCGCATGCACATAAACCTGACCTAGACACTGTAGTGGGATGGCCTTGAACTGCTCAGGAACTGTTGTCCGGCAGCCTCATGAGCCTGAGCTCTCAACTTGAGGTTGAATCCCACCTCCATCATCACCTGCTGGGTGACCTGGGGCAAGACTCCAATGTCTCTGAACTTAAGTTTCCTCATCTGTAAATTCAAGGAGTAAGACTGGGTACTCTGCAAAAACCCTTCACACTTCAAGTTCTAGAATTCTAGTGCCTCTGGAATGGAAAGGCAGACTTGGTTTGGTTACCTTTCAGTGTCTACTGGCTATAAAAATTCTCTGGGCTGGGGCACCTGGGTGGCTCAGTCGGTTGGGCGCCTGACTTTGGCTCAGGTCATGATATCACGTTCGTGGGTTCAGGCCCCACATCAGGCTCTGTGCTGGCAGCTCAGAGGCTGGAGCCTGCTTCGGATTCTGTGTCTCCCTCTCTCTCTGACCCTCCCCTGCTCACGCTGTCTCTCTCCAGCTCTCAGAAATAAAATTAAAAAAAAAATTCTCTGGGCCAGAATTTCTCCCGTGTAAAATGAGATAACAATGCCCACCTCCACAGGCTCCTTGTGAAGAGTAAATGAAATTATGCATGTGGAATCTAATATAGTTTCTGGCCCAGTGATTTGATCTTCTTTCCTCTCTTCTATTTCTTTCTTTTTTCTGTCTTCTTTCTCTTCTTCCTCCCTGGTCGTATAATAGACTTCCATATAAGCTTCAATACCTATGTTCTTGTTCCTTTATTCTGAAAGCATATCTGGTCTTGATCTTGTATGTTCATAGGATCATAGTGCCAAGTTACTGTTGCCTGGTGACAGTGCTCATTATTCATTAGGAAAGAGTTCAAATGAATTTGCAATTATAACAAAAGTAAAATAACACAATGCTAAAAGTGGCCTCTTGCTTTTTTATATATCTCAACAGATGTTTTGAAGGTTTCTTTCATTCATTCAACAATCAATTTTTGGTCTGCTTTGTGTGCCAGGCACAGTGCTAGGTATTAGGGATGCAGAAATGAAACAGACATTGTCATTAAGCTCAAAGAGCTTCCAGGTGAACGGAAGGAGGCACGGGGTTCTGAGAAAAGTCTGTTCAGGGTACATTCGAGGTCTAGAGAAAGATGTGGTGGGTTCTTCCAGGGAGGAGTCTGGAAAGGCTGAACAGAGCAGTTGAGGCTGGAAGATGCATAGGTGTTCACGAGATAGAGGTGGTAAAGAGGGGACCTGAACAGCATGCCTGGGCATGCGCAGTAGTCTTGTATAATCTGGAAGCCACACCTAGGCTGAGCTGGTAGGACTGTAACCACGTGGTGGACCTAGTGAAAGTAAGAGCTAGGAGTCCTCGACATGCTTTCTTTAAGCAAACTCTTATCTGCTCGGAGAGGGAAGACATCAGATGCTGCACAGTTGCTGGGGACAACAGGAGAGGAGCCCACTGGGTCCCAACTCAACGGCCAGCCATTCACACTAGCAGACCATGGCTCTGTTGTGTATATGGGTGTGGGCATGGTTCTCCAGGGCTTTCCAGGGATTTGACTATGAGCAGATTGATTTCTTTCCAAATCAGATCATGGCCATTACAGACAGCACAAGGAGGAAGCCACTTGGTTGAGTTTTCCTTAGAAATGGAGTCAGATTGAGGCGCCTGGGTGGCTTAGTTGGTTAAGCGTCTGACTTTTGCTTGGGTCATGATCTCGTGGTTCATGGGTTCGAGCCCCGCGTCGGGCTCTGTGCTGACTGCCAGCTCAGAGGCTGGAGCCTATTTCAGAGTCTGTATCTCCCTCTCTCTCTGACCCTCCCCTGCTCACTCTCTCTCTCTCTCCTAGAAATAAATTTAAAAATATTTTAAAAAAAAAGAAATGGAGTCAGATTTTTTTAATGACTGTTAAGTTCATTGCTCAAGCATAACATTAGCAGTTATAGATTAAGAAATAAAGTTGTTGTTTTTTTTTTGTAGGACAATGACCCACAATTTTTTCGTGTAATGAAATGAGCTGTCAACAAGGGGACCAAGAGTTACCAAACACCTAAAATGTGCTAGGTGTTTTTTAACACCTCTCCACCCTGTGTGATATTTAGGTGTGCACCTCTGTGATTCCAAAAGTCATGCTCCTCCCACCACGCCATCTTGCCTCTAAGTGATCTCAAAGAACCTGGGGTAGATCCTAGCTTGTTGCTTCTAAGGAGCCAACCTGAAAGGAAAATGATGAAGAAGAAAGTGGTCTCCTTCTCTCCTCACATCTCACTGAGGTCACTGACTAGCAAACACCCCAGTTCCAGGTTTAGATTTAGGTGAGGGGAGAAGTCTGGGTTTGGGAGTTGACGAAAGAGCATTGCTAGACTATTCCAAGCCTACAAGGCTGAGAGAAGCACCTCAGACATTTTGACTCCTCTTCTTAAGTGGAAAGAAAGACAGGAAAGAACATACATAGAGATAACAGCAGTGCTTTGGAACAAAGGGAGCAGGAAAGAAAGTTTCAAAAGGAGCAAAGACCTATCACCTCTTTGTGAAAGTACCAGCTCTCTCCGATTTTACAAGAAGATCCTTCCCCCATTAAATGGTACCATTCTCCTTCTTTTGCCTTTGGCCTTTCATTCCTTCTTTTCATCCTTCTATTCCCCCTCTTTTTCTTTCTTGCAATTGCTCCTGTTCCTTCAATCTCTTTCTTAAAGTTCAAATTGAAATACCAGCCTTAATCCCTCAGAAGCAGCTCTGTTTTCCCTGCCCCTGCCTTGCACAACTTGTGGTATGGCTCTGTGCCACCATTAGCTACACGGCGAGGTCTGACGTGGCCAAGGAACATCTTGTACAATGCCACTTTTTATCAAAACCAAATAGCATAACAATGAATACAGGGCCCCGTTCACATCAATCTCCTAAGATTTCACTATGATAAAAACAGTGGAGCTGAAATATAAAATCCATCTCCATTTGAAAATAAATAGCCCCAGTGCTTCTCCCTGCCCCGCTCCCTTCCCAGGCCCCCTCCGAAAGCCCCCACTCCTCCTCCACGGGCTCACCTCCCCACCCTTTTGTCATCAAGTGCTTCCTTTGGCCTCCAACTGTTCAGGTTTCACCAGTCCGGTGACCCATTAGGATGGGGTTGCACCACTCTGGGGTGGGGCTTGAGGGGAGGGAAGGAGAAGGCTTGAGCTGAAAGCCCCACTGTAGCCAGGCTTGACTCCCCTACTATCATGGTCCCCATAATCCAGGCAAGGCAAGAATGTCTTAGAGATGAGTGGTCTCATTGTGGGGCTCAGCATAAGAGGACCATCTACACATGTGAGTAAGTTTCAGCCCTTTGTTCAAAGGATGCTTGTCTCTGCTCATCAGTCTAGAGGTGCCCTTAGCCAGAGAGCTCTGAAGAGAAGAACAGGAGTCAGGAAAGCACTGAATGGACAGCCCAGGATCAATGACATAGGCCAGATCGTCATGGAATTATATAGCCATTAGATTAGGGAGGCATCCATGAAGGATGGCCTTTCCCCCCAACGGACCCCCGCCCCAAATGATTCCTATTTGGGGAATTGCCAAATGAGATTCAGACCTGACTCTTCCTAGACATAATTGTGGCCTTGGTCCCCTAGAAGTCATAGGTTCCCAATAAGAAGGCTTCATGCTCTCTCCCTGAGCATGGACTCAAGGTCTTCAATGCTGGGTAAGCTGAAAGGAAGACTGGAAATGGAGATGACAGCTAAAGCCCAATGAGGAAAGTAGTTCCCCCACTAGAGAGTCCTTGGGCTCAAGACTGAGCCTTCTTTCCTGTCTAGTTTGTGGACACCATTTGTTCGTTCATCCGTTCATTCATTCAAGAAATAGTCATTGGATTTCTACTCTATCATCACTGTTCAAGGCTCTACGGTAATGAAATTTACAAAAGACAAAGGTCCCTGCTTTCATGGGAGCGGAAGAGACATCCAATACATACATAAGTAAAATAAAATAAATAAATAAATTCAGCTAGTGATCAGTGCTATGAAGGCTTTCCCCCCAAAAACAGGATATGGGGAAGAAAGAAGCATGGGAAGTGTGTGGCTCTTTGCATTGGTGTGGACAGGATGGCTTCTCCGACATTGAGGTGAAACCCATGCAAGGAGAGGGAGGCAGGGGAAGAGCATTCTAGACATAGGGAATGGCAGGTATAAAGCCTTGAAGGTGGATGCAAGCCCCGCATGTCAGAGAAATACAAAGAGGTTTCATCGAGGCTGGGGTGAGTGATGGGGCATGGGGGGCGTTCCAGGAGGCCCTGGAGGCAGGCCCCACCTCCTGCCTCCTTCGTGCCCCCTGCCCCAGCCACAGTGCTCTGCCCCTTGCTGAGTGCCTGGGTCCATCCAGTTAAAGGATCTCTGGGGCTGGGTCGAGGAGTCTCTGGTTTCTGCATGTGGCAGGGCTTTCGGCTCCTGGCCCCTCCAGGAGAGATTCAGCCCCTCGTGTCACTGCCCAAGCACCACGCACAGCGATTTGTGAGCAGTTTCTCTGGATGTCCGCCCTTGGGTGTGAGACTTAAAATCTTAATTCCAAACCATTACGACACGGGTGTCCGGTTGCTGCTGCTGATTCCAGATGGTCTGTTTGTATGTGCCAGGCATTTTGTCAATGAAGGATTTCTCTCCTGGCTTCGGTTTTAGGTGAGTCTGAAGTTTGCTGAGGCTCCAGTTTAGTAAAAAACAAATCAGATGGGTGAAAGAATGGGATGGGCGTAGAACACCCCGTAGAAGGTCTCCATGAAAGGGTATATGGGTGCATTTAAGGAAAAGCAATATTAGAGTGTGTGTCACAGAGGAAGGAGTGAAACTATTGACAGCGTGAGTTCTGGGCTCATCTGAGGAGGTTCAAATCTGTCACTTGCTAGCCATGTGACCCTGGGCATGTTACTTACCATCTTTGTGCCTCAGTTTCCTCCTTTGTAAACTGGGAAGAGTAATAGTACGCGTGGTGTGGTTGGGATGAAGAAAGGAGTCAGTACTTGTGAAGCACTTAGAACATTGCCCGGCAAGTTCGAGGATGCAAAGATTGTTAGGTTTTTGTTGCTAAGGAGCAATGCTGGTGTGCCCCTGGGTTTGCACTCACAGCGGCGTGGCTCAGCTGGGTAGGGGGGTAGGACACTGAGGCAGAGTGTGAGCTTGTGACCTCAGGTCCGTCTGCTAGCTCAGTCTCCCTCTGGAATCACACCACACTCCTAATTCTAAATCTTTTGTCTCATACACACAGGCCTTTGGTCCCAGAAGCGAATAAATAAAAAGATGTATCCATTCTTCCTTCTGGACAGAAAAGCTCAAGAGGCCACTGTGGTGAGAGAGGGGTCCTGCTCTTGCATGAAGGACAATGCATTCCTCTCGTAAGGGAGTCCCCGTGGTTGGCAAATGGACCCACTGGGCTGTCAAGAGAAATCCCTGGAAAATTATGTCTAGGTCTATACTTGCTAACTAAAAAAAAAAGTTCTTAAAGCAATTGATCATTTATTTTTTATTTTTTTAATTAAAGAAATATTTTATGAGAGAAAGAGAGAGAGCATGCGCAAGCAGGGGAGAAGTTCAGAGAGAGGGAGAGAGGGAATCTTAAGCAGGCTCCACATTCAGCGCAGAGCCTGATGTGGGGCTTGATCCTCCGCCCGTGAGATCACGATGTGAGCCAAAATCAAGAGTCAGATGTTCAAATGACTGAGCCACCCAGGCACCTCAAAAGCAACTGATCTTTTAATTAAATGAAATCTCACTAGGAATGCTAACACCTAAAACCAACGAAAGGGTTGAAGAGCTGCATCTTCTTGGCCACCTCTTTTCTCTCTGTCAGTGTCCCCAGAGCAACATGACCATAGAAAACATGATTTAAATAAAACAAAACAAAATCATACAAAACACAGGCTTAGCTATCAAAAGCCCCTGAGAAGAGAAGTCTGCATTAACTGTCTCAGTTACTCACCCTCTAGCACTGTTATTTATTTAGTTTTTGGAAATAACATATGTACATCAGTTTTTAAAAGTCAGTCTTACAGTGAAAACCAGAAGCACCTGCTCTGCTCCTTCCTTCCCTTAAGCTGCTCCCCAGAAAGCAATAAATAACTTTCGATCTTTTTAGCGATTTCTTTGGCATTTATCTCTTGATGTTGCAATGACAGGCTTATATTGCTAGTTCTTGATTTTTCCATCGGAGACATTTATCTTTTGTTCTTCTGTGATGGAGGTCAAGGATGCAGCTCTTTTACACCACCTTCCTTTGCTCCACCTGCGCCCCAGGGGCCGCACAGCACATACACTCCCCTCTCCTACTCACTCGCATACAACGACATCGATACTTTGTTAATAATCCAATCCTGTTTACCTGATGACATCAATACAAGTGTTGTTCCCAGATGAGCCACATAACATACGTGGCTAGATTTCTTTTCTTGTGTATTTTTTCCTCTAGTTTAACAATTGTCTCATTTTCCCATCACAGTGTTGTGTACCTAGTATTAATTCATCCCCCAACTCTCTCACAGAACCATAAAACTTCTCCCAGTGGAGCACCTGGGTGGCTCACTTGGTTAGGCTCTGACTTCCATCTGACCTCAGCTCAGGTCATGATCTTGCAGTTCATGAGTTGGAGCCCCATGTCGGGTCTGTGCTGACAGCTCAGACCCTGGAGCCTGTTTCAAATTCTGTGCCTCCCTTTCTCTCTGCCCCTCCCCTGCTTGTGCTCTGTCTCTCTCTGTCTCTGTCTGTCTCTCAAAAACAAACATTTTTAAAAATTAAAAGAAAAACTTCTCCCAGTATTCAAAGGGTTCCAGTTTCTTTGAGGGGGGGTGGGCACATACCTCCCTCCTGGAGATTGTGGGTCTTTTGTCAACAGTCTAGGTGGGTCACTCTGCAAGTCTGCTGCGCTGTTAGAATTAAGATCTTTCTTTCAAAGTCATGCTGAGAATCCCCTGCAGCCGTCTCTTGGGCTCCATCACTAGATACCAGATTCCATGGATTGGTTTGCTCCCCTCTTTTCAGTAAAACACATCCTCCTGTAGCTTCCCAAGAAAAGCTGCTTGGGAAGCGACTTTTTTGAGACCATGCATATTGCAAAATAGTTTTAATGTCGGCTCACACAATTCATAGCTGGCAGGTCAATCCTTTTCTTTACTATCAACTTCATGGTACTTGTTAGGAGCATGCGTTTTGCTCTTTGTCTGCCCATGAGCTGAAGAACAGGCATGAATTTAACTTCATGGAAAGGGATGATCTTCCATCCCTCTTGTGAGATGATTTCTGGAGACATAAATATCAGACTCTGGATGCATGACATGCCGTCTATAGCAAGATACGGCAAGAGATCATTAATGCAGTCCTTCACCCACCGTCCACGTTTTCACTTAGCAAACACTCAGAGAAAAGTGCCTAATATTATGTGCCATGTACTGTGCTCAATGCTGGGACTTGTTTTGAGTTGGGATGATTAATTCACATGGATTTATTTTGACAGGTTCACATGGAGGCCTCAGGCCATATAGCAACACTAAGACTTTTCTTTCAAGCTACTCTCCTCAACTAGGTCAGCTCTCCTGACTTCAGTCAGCAGAAGCCAAGCTCAATAGTGGAGCCTGCCAAGGGAAGGGCATAACAATGAACCCCAGACTTCTGCAGGTGTCACCGGGCAAACAGTATAGAAGACCTATTGTCTAGAGTTGAGGGGCTCCGTGGGGTCAGGAAAAGCTTACCGCACCTGTTCGGGTGAGGAATGTACTAGAATGTCTGTGCTATGCTCCAGGGGAGGTCAATGGGGCTCTCAGCAAATGACCCACTTCTCCCTTATGAGCCCGACCGGAGGGGAACTCAGGGAAGGGAAGCAGCACAGAAAACAGTAGTAATAGCAACAACTACAATAATAATATTAGTTGCTATTGTTGCATTGAAGCGGGAAGGGAAATACCGCTTTAATATGGCTATTTGGAACACTAGCGCTGTGCTCGAGACTCAGTAACATTAAGGTACAACGCTTCTGATCTGCTTCCCAGACCTGTTTTTTATTAGTAGTAAGTGAAATTACAAGAAAAGAATCTCACCAACAGGAAAGGCTGCTGTCCTTAAAAATGTATTTCTTTTCTCACCCTGCAACACTACTGCTAGAATTTATCCTAAGAAAAAAAATGAAAGATATGAAATCTTGCTGCTAGGAATTATGAAATAATGAAAGATGTGAAAAAAGATACAATCTTAAGGATATCTACTGAAATACTACAATAAAATTAAAAACGGGAAATAGCCTAAATATGTCCCTGATTAAAAATGTGAGCAGTACCCTCACTCAACGAAATACCACCCAGTCTTTAAAAATTATTTGAAAGAAATGTGTCCATTAATGTGGAAAGGCTTTTATAATACATACTATTTTGTGCATGTGTGTGTACATATATACACATATATTCAGAAAAAGATTGATAGGGAAAATACCAGAGTTAAGAGTGGTTATCTCTGGGTTGGTGAAAAAATGTTTGGTTTCTTCTTCTTCCTCTACCTCTTCCTCTTCCTCTCCTTTTCCTTATCTGTATTTTCCACAATGATCCTACTTTGCTTTTGTAATAAGGAAAAGCAAAAATAAAAGTTATTTTGAGTATCTTGGGTAAAGAAGAAAAAGCCAACCTTGAAAGAGGCTTCCCCCACAAGCCTCCTCTTTGCACGCATCACTCTAGCAGCTTATGATTTCCGGCTTTCTGTAGCATAGGCTTGAACAGACCTGGCTGCAGGTGACCAGAAGATTAGGTGTTGGCTGTGGCCATAAGGGTCCCAGCCACCCACATAATGTTGGTGAGTCAGGGCTTGCTTGTGCTGTTCCAAGAAGCATCCAAGCATTGAGCCTGGAGGTCACGAAGAGGTCATCCCCCATCAGAAGCCCTTACTAAAGGTGCTGATTTGGTAGAGGAAGCTTTACCTGAGGGCAGATTCTGGCAACCACCCCACAGTCCTGAACTGCATTTCACCTGTCTTCCAGAGAGCTTGCAGCCAACATGCAACCATGCTCAAGTCTGCAAGTGGCACTCTGCCCCGAACCAGCCACTATATTCTCAAAACGAGATCCTATCACTGCCATTTGTTGGTCACCTACTATGCACCATACACCATACCAGACTTTCTACTTGCATCGTTTCCCAATCCTTGAAATTCTGCAGAATAGACGTTATAAACTCCATTTTTCAAAGGAGGAAATTGAGTTTAGTGATTTGTCCAGCATCTCACACAGAGGAACAGAGCTTGGGTTCGAACCAGGTCTGTGTCACTTCAATGTACAAGGCTGCTTTTCATCCTCCCCGCTTCCGCCAACAGCCAACATTCAAGCATCAACCTTATACTGCCCTGTATGGGTCCTATTGTTTTTAGCTGTGTCAGGAGCTGTGTCTCCCTTCCTTTGGGTCTCACTAGGTGCATATCAATGTACTGGACCATCGTGGATGAGTGAAATTCAAGTTCAGTGCTGGTGAAGTCACTGTAAGGGAGAATTGTAACTTTTCTTCCACCTCCCCCCACCTTCTGCCCCGTCGTCACCTCATGTCAGCCTTGGAGTAGGAGTTGAGTTCCTGACTGCTCAGGTAATATTCCAAATCCTTCCAAAGCTAGGGGCTGTTCATGCACTGTCATGGAGGAAAGTACCAAGATCTCCTCTGATTGTTTCCCAACATGCTTGCCCTGTCTTGTCATCCATATTTCCCCACCTTAGCCCTCAAGCCCAGTCAGCCAGGGCTGCTGTTTGTTCCCACCATGCCCACTGTCTCCGGCTCCTAACTCTGAGGAGGCACTTAATAAATAGTTGTTAAGTTAACACACTCTGCTCTGTGAAGATAGGGAATGTGGTGCAGTATTCAGTGACTCTAGAGCCAGAGAGACCTGGCTTCAAGTCTCGGTTCCATCACTTATCAGCTGAATAACTTTAAAAAGGTGGGTTAACCTCTCTAAGACTCAGTTTCTTAATCTGTCAAGAAAGCACAGTGCCTACCTTCTACGGTGTTATGAGAGCTAACTGCCCTTTCTCACAAATGTCAATGAGTCAGATTACAAAATAACCTGTAAAACATGATCCCATTTTCATAAAAAGAAGTTATTTTTTGGAGACTTAACTATTTGTAAGTATATTTATGTGCACATGTCTGAAGGATACACACTAAGCTATTAACATTTCCAGTTAATTCCATCATGATTATTCTGTATAACATTTTGTGTATATTTTTGATGCTTAGGTGTGTATTTTTTATTTCCCTCCCCAAAGACATCAAGGATCTGAATGGCGAAAAACAACTTTATGAGTTCCGGTGGGCTAAATTATGCAGGTGAAACCACCTCAAAATCTCAAAGGCTGAAGCATGTTATTTCACTTTTGGGCTACACGGCAACATCGCTAGATCACCACCATCTTGAACGTTTCCAGGCGGCACGTTGAAGGGAAGAGAGAGAATTTGCTCAGAGCTCTCCACATGCAACAATGATTTTTTTTCATACTACTCAAGTAACAACTAATAATTTTAGAAAATACACTTGGCTAAGGAAGACAAAAGTACGGTTCACGTGTAGACCACTAGCTAGATAAAACCACAGTTAATGTTTCCTAATGTCCTTTCTGTTTTAGCTCCACACACTTTCCAATTTAGCTGAAGTGGAATGACTTTGCACATACTCTCCTGAGAAAACAAATATTCATTACACATCTGTGTATTGCTTCCTTGAACCCTTGTTTCCTGCTCTGTATCTCACAGGGTATCTGTAAACTGGTGTTATAAATGTAAACACATTCAATGCACATTGACAATTATCATTATCATAAACAAGAATCATAATTATTATTATCTTGCTTAATCATCACAGAAACCTGCCAGATCATTATGGATGAGAAAAACCAAGGCTTAGAGAGGGAAGTCATTTATCCAACCCGCATAACTTGTAAGGGGGGGATTGAGGATTGGAATTCACATTTACTTGATTCAAAACCCAATCTCAGTGCTGTCCCAGAAGGCAAACAAGGGGGGGAAAGCAAATTTCCCACGGGACGTTCTTAGTCTAGGATAAGACGGTTTGCTCCCAAGTCTTCTCAGTGCAGCAGCTAGACGGATTCGGGGCCAATTGTTTCCACCTGGATTAATTGCTCCAAGACTCCCCTTTGGATAAGAAGCTGCAAGGAAACCACAACTATTCAGAATGGCTTCCTCAACCCTGGGCACCCCCAGTCCTGCTCTCTTGGTTTCCAATCAGAGCCAATTTCTTTTTAATAATAAGAGCTGGCGCACAAATAAGAAGTCTTCCAGTAACCAGCTGGCTGCTCCTAAACCCTTTGTCGATGCTTTGGGATTAGCCATGGTGTCTCTGTGCCTCCCTAGCCTCGCATTAGAACACCTAGAACCGATGGCCGCTGTCCTCCATCTGCACTTTCTTACACTTCATTCATTTGGTTTCCACAGGCCTCCTGACTGGAATGGCTCGGGCAGGATTCAACCCACAGGTGGTCAGTCACCTTGGCCACTCAGCCTCACGCACAGGTGCATACATGTGTATGCCCACAGGCATGTGCTCATGCACACATATGCATGCATGTGAATCACATCTTTGAGTATCCCGATGCCCAGCACCACATGCTGGGCAAGCCCAGATGACACCAAGGTAAAGGGCAGCTTGGCACACAGCGTGGCTGTCGGGGGGATGGGACTTCAGTTGGATTTCATTAAGGGAGAACTGGTTTCCAGCTCTTTTAATGTACTGTGCCTGCAACCAAGTTTNCACCAGAAAGATCCTCAAGCTTACATCATCTGCAGAGCTGTGTGAGGAACTTCTGCCCCCAAAGCCTCACTGCTGATGTAGCTTATCTACCAGTGGTGACAAGTGCCTGGAATTCTACCATTAAAACTTCATCTCTGTGGATAAAAGCTTTGGAGCTGCAGAAGACTCTCTGTTAAAATGCATATACCTATGGGGGAGAATAAAACAAGGCTTCCTGGGATGCCTGGGTGGCTCAATAGGTTAAGCATCTGATTCTTGATTTTGACGCAGGTCATGGTCTCATGGTTTATAAGATGGAGCCCTGCTGTCAGCACAGAGCTGGCTTGAGATTCTCTCTCTCTCTCCCTCTCTCTCTGTCCCTTACCAGCTCTTTGTCTTCCTCTCTCTCTCAAAATAAATAAATAATAACTTTAAAAAAACCCAAGGCCTATTAACTAGGAATGCAGAATTGTAAACTATTGCATCGGACTATTTTGTCATTTAACATGGTCCTCAGGGCCCCCAGGGCACAGAAGTGTGGATGGAGGCTTTACCAGGATAAGGGGAATGAGGAGCAAGGCACTATAAAGCCTGGGACCCTGGGGAGGAAGGTGTGAGCAGAACGGACTTCATAACCTTGATTTATGATCGGTGACTGAGCTGCAGACACCGCTGGGTAAGCCTAGGCCAATCCCTGTCCTGTCTAGGTGACTCAGCCACACCCTGAAGGTGATCAAGATGACCTACAGCTCGAGGCAGCTAGGTGCAGAATTAATTAAGGACATGCAAGGCATGATTATTAAGTCATTAGGAGGGCTGATTAATTATCATTTCAAAACTTGCTTGTGGAAGGTGGCAACCACCTATTGCTTTAGATGGGGAAAGCTTTGAGAGGGCTAAGAAAAAGGATGGGGACATGGAAGGGATACAAAGGTAGCCCTCATTGCTCGCTCTCAGCCTTGCTGTAAACCTGGATCTTTCTGTATCCAGAGTACCAACCTCGGGACAATGGTGGCCAGTGGAGGGGGTGTGAAGAGCGATGGTCCACATGGGCTTTCTGGACTTCTGGCCGGGCTGTTGGTCTTTTAACTAGGACCCTACACAGCAATCAGCTCTCCGCAGGAACTGGGAGTACCAAGCACTAATAAGAGGAACTGGCTGTGGTGACTCCACACCTACCATCTTTTCTTGTGTGGCCCAGGTGGCGTGTGTGACCAGGTGCTCTGGTGGCCAGGAAGGGAAGAGGAACCCAAGAAAGATGTGACTAAAGTCAGCCAAGATAGACATGTGACACTGGAGGAACCCTTCTGGGCCTAGCTTTCTTCAGCTACAAAACTGAGGACCACAAACCATATCTCAGTTTTCTCCTCCCAGGATTGATGTAAAGATCGAATGAGACTTCACACACAAAAGTTCTTGGTGCGACATAAAACGCTAGTTGGGTATTATCTCTGTTACTGTGATTTTCAGCCAAGGCCTGAAACTGTATCTATTTCTCCCAGAAGATTTCCCAAGCTTTATTTGAGGATAGAAAAGTCATTAAAGTTGACACAATGAATCAAGGAGGAAGAAGGTGGTTCTGGATTGTCCTATGAAGGGGCCTTATTTAGTAATGTGAATCTCACCCAACAGACTCCCACTACATCTAAAATTTTGAGCATCTGTCAGTGTTTTCATTAAAGGATTTTCTCTCCCAAAGGCTCATCTTTAAAATGACTACCTAATAGCCAACATTATAAGAAGATGAGAGAAGTATGGAGGAATCCATGGCTCTCTCCTGATAGACCAATACGCATTGGCTCATCAAATCAGCCTGTTCTCTAGCTGGACCTTGACATATGAGACTTGAATAAGATGTGGGGTACATTCTATTCAAAAAGGTATGGAGAGGGAGGGAATTGTGCCAAGAGAGGGTGAAAAATAGAAAGAAACATGGTTACTATTAAGATTTTTGCATAGCCCTTTGCACATTGGAGCTTGAGTGCATATTTTTCTCCTAATCTTCATGGCAGCCTATTCCATTATTATTTCCTTTTCACCGAGAAAAGACTACGACCTACAGAGCTTCAAAGTCTTGCCCAAAGTCATAGATCCAAACTTTGATGGAGGCAGGACTCAGAGGCAAATCTTGAGTCTCCAAGTCCTGTGCTCTTTCCACCAGACCCTCATCACTGCACCTCACACTTTACCTGGAGGGAATACTTTTTTCTAACTTGAATTTTCTGAGCCCTAAAGATTTTATCTTCCCTTCTTTTTGAGATTGCCTGAGACATTGGAGATGCCCAGTTAGTAGCTGGCTCCCTTCCTCTCCTTTCTCTCTTTCATGGATCACTGTCCAATGGAGCATTACTCCAGTGGAGCAGTAATATAGCTGACATCCATGGAACATTACTATGTGCTGGGTGTTTTGCATATAATATATCTAACTCTCACAATAATCTTAGGATAGTCTCACATCCACAGTCTACAGAGGCAAAGACCAAGGCTTAGAGAGCAGAAACAGTTTACCCAACGTCATGCAGGTGGTAAACAGGTGAGTCAGTATCCAAACCCAAATGTGCCAGTCTTGAAAGCCCACAAAAGAAGCATTGTCATCAACACACAAAAACTATGGAGTGGTACCTTTTTCCTTTTTTTTTTTTCCTTTTCTTTTTAAACTATCTATTCTCAAATTCCCATTCATTTAAAAGTTAAACCATCCATACTCAAAGATACTTTCATTCATGATTTCGTAGGCCCCATGAGCAAGAGTTTCCCTACATTATATACCTAGAAATTGAATTTCTGTTTTCTATAATGACATTTTCAGCTTTACTAGGTAAAGTAGGACCAATGTATACAGCTCTCTGTGGCATACAGGGAACCATTGCTTACTCTACTTTCTGGCCAAAACTTGGCATTGCGAAAGTTTAAAATTTTTTCTAATCTAGTAATGTGAAATGGTATCTCACTGTGGTTCTAATTTGCATTGTTTGATGACTAATAAGGTTGAGCACCTTTTCATAGGCTGTGACCATGTATTGCCTCCCTAACTAATCACCTTTTCACAGCTTCTGACTACTTTTCTGTTGGGTTATTTATCTTTTTTTCTTGAGTTTTGGAAGTTTGTTGTAAGACACTCTGGATACTAAGTCTTTGTGAGTTACATGTATAGCATAAATTTTATCCCAATTCATAGCTTGTCTTTCACTCTGTAAGTGCCCTTGGGTGAACATTTTTTTTTTTAATATAGTAAATTCACCTGTTTTAAAGGGTTCTACTTTTTGTGTCTTGTTTAAAAAAACCTTCTGCTACTCCAAAGTTATACAATATTTTCCTGTATTCTTTTTTAAAGTGTTAAGTGCTTAAATACAGCAATGTTTTTGAACATTCTCATTAATTTTAACAATTTGTTGGTAAATGCTTTTGGGTTTTCTGATAGATAACCATATCATAGACTAATAATAACATTTGTGTTTCTGTCTTTGAATATTTGTATCTTATTTATTTGTTTGTTTGTTTGTTTACTTATTTATTTTTCCTACATAAAATATTTTGGTGGAGACGGTGATAGTGAGGACTTTGTCTTGTTCCTGATTGGACCATAAGATGTTGGCTATAGATTTGGTAGATTAACTTTGTTCAGGTCAAGGAACTTCCCTTGTGGACTAAATTTAATAAGATCTTTTTCCTTTATGAATATATGTTGAATTGTATCAATGCTTATTCTGTGTCTATGAAGGTTATCTTAAGTCCTTGTTTTTAATCTGTTTATGTGGTAAATTATTTTAGTAGTTTTCTAATGTTAAAGTAATTTTGCATTTCTGATTTGAAGTCGTATCATTTTTACACATGTGGTTTACTGGAACACCGCATCTACTTGAGTGAAATTAGTTGTACTTTCCTTTCACATACTGCATTTATCTGACTTTGGTATTAATGGTTATACCAGCTGCATAAAACAAATTGATGAGTGTCATATCTTAGCCTTTTCTCTAGAAAAGTTTATGTGAGGATTAGAGTAATGAGTTCCTTCAACATGTTCGACATAATTTCCTGTAAAACCATCTCGTATTAGAGGTTTTCTTTGGGTGGGGAGGGATTTTGATTACTGATTTATTTTCTTTAATGTTCACAGAGCAATTTAGATCTTTCATTCATTCAGAAATTGGTTTCGTTGATTTGCATTTTCTGGTATTTATAATTTTAGTCCATGTTATCTAAGTTTTGAACTTTATTTATCTTATAATCATCAAAGATTTGGCTAATCTCAGTGTGGTCCCCTTATGTCATTTCTAATTTTCTGGGGGGAGCCTCTTTCCTATTTCCTTCATCCATCTTGTCTTCTCTTCCTAGGTTCTGTGCAGTTTACCACAATGAGTTTAGTTCTCAGTTTCTTTATATTTATTCTGCTTGTGATTTATTGGACTTTCTGAGTCTAACAGGGCATATTTCTTAAAATATGGAAAATTCTTAATTCTCAATATTCTCCAAAACCTTCTATTCTCTGTTTCTGCAACTTGAGTCAGATATATGTTAGCATTTTCCAGTGTTCCATCAGCTTAATTTCCCTTTCAAACCTTCCATGTCTCTTCATATTTCTTTCATATTTTCTATATTTTGGTCTCTATTATATACTTAGGGAATTTCTTTAGATCTAGCTTCAAGTCAAATAATTAACTCTTCAGCCAGATTTTGCTTTCTGTAAGGATTTGACTCCTATTAGTATTTTTGTTTTTATTCCTGGAAGTCCTACTTGGTTATCATCCAAATCATCCTGGTCATCATATTCACACATCATTTTTTTAAAACTTTTTAGAAAGGTTTATTTATTTTTGAGAGAGACAGAGATAGAGACACAGAGTAAGAGAGGGAGACACAAAATCCAAATCAGGCTCCAGTTTCTGAGCTGTCCACATAGAGCCCCACACGGGGCTTGAACTCATGAACTGTGAGATCATGACCTGAGCTGAAGTCAGATGCTTAACCGACTGAGCCACCCAGGCACGCTCACTCATCATATTTTTAATACTCAATTATTATTCTATATCTGGGGCGCCTGGGTGGCTTAGTCGGTTAAGCGTCCGACTTTTGCTTAGGTCATGATCTCACGGTTCGTGGGTTCGAGCCCGTGTCGGGCTCTGTGCTGACTGCCAGCTCAGAGCCTGGAGCCTGTTTCAGAGTCTGTATCTCCCCCTCTCTCTGACCCTCCCCTGTTCACGCTGTCTCTATTTTAGAAATAAATAAAAATATTTTAAAAAATTATTATTCTTTATCTGTGAGGCAAGTAACTTCATTCTTTGTGGATCTATTCCACCTTTATTGTGGCTTATTTTCTCGTGTATATTGGGATTTTATTTATATGAGCATAAAAACATTACCTATGGGTATTCTTTGTGGCTGGGTTTAAATGGCAATCCACCAGAGAGGATTACGATTTGCTTTTGCCAGTTACTTGAGAGAGCTAACTCAGGAACTACTTTTGATATTTGTTTTGAGGTATTTTGTACCACACAGGTAGTATGAATTTGAGTCCAATTTCATATGAGGACTTGTAGATAGGAACTCTTAGTGGAAGCAATTTTTCTCTCTACTCAAAGCCAAAGCTGAGACACACCTCCTTCCTCACAAACCCTATTCCTGGGTGGATTTTATTTTCCTAGACATTGTTTAACTGACAAAATAGCTTTCTCAGGGTTCTAATTTTATGTAGGAATCTCTGTTCTGACTTCCACCTTGAGCATTCTCAAGTCCTGTCCCTATCTTCAGATATTACAAATGAAATTGTCAAAAACATAGAATAAGAGGCACCTGGGTGGCTCAGTTGGTTGGGCGACCGACTTCAGCTCAGGTCACAATCCCACGGTGTGTGAGTTTGAGCCCCATGTCAGGCTCTGTGCTGACAGCTCAGAGCCTGGAGCCTGCTTTGGATTCTGTGTCTCCCTCTCTCTCTGCCCCTCCCCTATTCACACTCTCTCTCTCTCTCTTTCAAAATTAAATAAACATTTAAAAAAAAATTTTTAAACAAAACAAAACAAAACAAAATAAGGGGCTCCAGGGTGGCTCAATGGGCTAAGTGCCCGACTTCAGCTAAGGTCATGATCTCGCGGTATATGAGTTTGAGCCTCCCGTGTGGGGGCTCTGTGCTGACAGCTCAGAGCTTAGAGCCTGCTTCAGGTTCTGTGTGTCTCTCTCTCTGTTCTGCCTCTGCTGGCACTCTCTCTCTCTCTCAAAAAATAAACATCAACTAAAAAAAAAAAAAACCGAACATAAAAGAAAACAAGACCAAACATCAAGGGTGTAGATAATTGGAGCAACTGCCATGCTTACTTCTGTCTATGGGTTTGTATTCCAACTTTAAATGGAGCATCTGAGAGGTTCTTTTTTCTTACAATATCAGCTAGGCTCCTTAAAAGATTTGTACTTTATAGTTTATCCAACATTTAAAATTTTCTCCCTTTTTTTAAAGAAATATTTAACACTATTCAGTTCTCTATACTGCTGGAAATCTAATGTTTAATAATGTCCTTCCCCCCGTTTTTCTCATTTAGAAATGCTCATTCATCCTTAAATCACTGACTGAGACATCAGTTCTCCTGGGGAGCATTCACTGTCCCACTCACCTGCCAAAGCAGAATAAATCAGTCCATTGTCTATGTTCTCATATACTTGGAACATACCTCTAATAAACATCTCCCACATTTTTATTATAGTTATTTTCTTATCTGCTTCCTCCTACTGTTCTGCAAGAGCCTGGCAGGGTGTTTTAATCATCATTTTATGTTCCATATTTAACACAGTGCCTAACACAAAATAAACAGTTAAATGGGTACTTATTCGAGTTTGAATACAAAAATGAATAAAACATCATTGCGTATCAAATGAAATCCAGACTCGTTAGCCTGTCATTCAGGTACTTCTACAATCCAACTGCAACCTCCTCTAGCCTTATGACTCAATCAATGCATTGGTAATTAACATATCAGTTATCTATTGTCATTCATCCATACATTTATTTGTTATGCAAGTATGTTTTGAGTGCCTATTGTGTTCAAGACTCCATGCTGAATAGTGGGAATACCTCCATGAATAAGACAAATGCGATCTATGTCTTCGTGAAGTATGTTAGTAAAGAGGGAGAGTGCGACTATTAAGTAGTTTTGTGATTATTTAATTATACTGTGATAAGTGTTACAAAGGAGAGAAAGAAGCTCTATGAGATGCTCTGCGAAATGTTGTGGTATGTTGATGGGAACAGCATTCTGGGCATATGGAACAACTCATCCTCTCACTCATTCTATGCAACAAGAAGGAACCAATCATTGTTCCCTGAACATGTCCATGATGATGTCCAGGCTCACTTTCCTCTGTCTAGAATTTATCCTACTGCCCCTTTTCCCCCCACTTGGTATCTCCTTTATGACATTGATCTCATAATTCCATTGTCTATGTATGTGAACTATGTGAAGGCAAGGGATATATTTTATTCAGCTTGATAAGTTTCTGCTATGTAGAATCTCACTTTGGCCACAGTTTACTTCTGTGGCAAAGTTACAACCGGATTGTGCCAGACCAGAAACCGCAATGACGTCAGAAAAGAATTTCAAACTGGTTTACCAAGAGAAGAATTTTTGAAAAATCAACCATGCCAAACCACAGGTTCATAGGGTTTTGGACAGGTAGCCAAGACCCAGGACCTTTTCAAGCTTCCCTAACTCTGTTAACCTGCTGATTTGGCACAAAATAAAAAAACCTGGAACTATAAAACTTGATTTAGCCATGTTGGGTAACATGAACTGTCTCAGCTCTGCAGGTAGGGAATTAACATGTTAATCTCTTCTCTGCTCTTTCTGTAAGGAATAGATTCCCAAGGACTATATGCCCCAAATCATGTTGGAAGACAAGGTATCTGGAGTGAGACACTCAGGTAAGTCAAAACAAGAGTTAAAATGAAGACCCACATACCATATTTTCAAATATTTAAAATTTAAATTAAGTTCACATATAGTTAAAAAAATATGATCCATTCTACTACCTTGACAAATATACTTTGAAAACAACATAGAAGACCAGGTTTTAATTTAGCATTTTCTAACATATTGCAAGATGGTGGTTAAAAAGAACTAGTCTCTGCCATTCTCTAAGAATGTTTCTCCTTCTCTTCTCACCTCTGACTCCATCCTGCACCAAAAGTGTCTTGCATACACATATGGATATCCTAGCCCACATATCCAAGCTCCATTGTACCTCTCACAAACTGATCCCCACTGGCTTCCTCTCCTAGAGGCACAGTTCATCTTTAGGAGAATAGATCCAAGAAAGAGTTCTATGCAGGCCCCAGAAGCAAGTTCAAGATCATTTGAGTAGGGTATTATTGGGTCTAGAAACATGGTCTTGAGGGAAGGAAATGAGCTTCAGATGAGCCCTTTCTTTTGGTCCCACAGACCCTTCACCTTACAGGGAGAGTGGTAGCCAGAGAAAGACCAAAGTGAAGTCTTCTAAAAGGATAAGTCTGGGTCAAGAGCCCCTCTCACTTGCATCTATGGACAGTGTCATGGAAAGAGACTGTGGTTTGTATACTAAATAATAGTAACCAAAAAATGGTAACAAAAAGTAATGCAATTTCCAGAACTTCAATATGATATCCTCTGATGGCATGTGAGGAGAAATACACAAGAAAATAACCAAGTGATGATGGAGACAGGGACTGGAGTGAAGCATCTACAAGCCAAGGGATATCCAAAGATTGCCAAGAACCACCAGAAACTAGGAAGAGGCGAGGAAGGATTTCTTCTCTAGAGCCATCAGAGAGCATGGCTCATTTGACACCTTAATTTCAGACTTCCAGCCTCCAGAACTGGGGGACAAAAAATTTTTGCTGTATTAGGCCACATTGTTTGTGGTACTTTGTTACAGCAGCCCTGAAAAGCTGATACAATTCTTACCCATCATTTTATTATTTATTATATAAAGTCTTAACATTTTGTGTCAGTCATGTGGGTTTAATTTTTTTATGATTGCTTTAGACATTCCAAGTCATTTACATTTCTATTTATATTTTAGAATTGTCTTGTCAATTTCCACAAAAAACATACGCTGGAATTGTGACTGGATTGTACAGACTCTACAGATCACTTAATAAGAATGAGATTCCAGGGGAGCCTGGGTGGTTCAGTTGGCTAAGCATCCAATTTCAGCACAGGTCACGATCTCATGATCCATGAGTTCGAGCCTCACATTGTGCTCTGTGCTGACAGCTCAGAGCCTGAAGTCTGCTTCTGATTCTGTGTCTCCTTCTCTCTCTCTGTCCTTTCCCCACTCATGTTCTGTCTCTCTCTCTCTCAAAAAGAAATAAAAACATTAAAAATAATAATAATAGAGATTCCAGTCCATGAACATGGTATATAATTCCATGCACTTACTTTAAATCTTCCTTCATTTCTCTCAGCAGTGTTATATAGTTTTAGGTGTAGTGTTCTTGCACATCTTTTGTTAAATTCAATTCTAAGAATTTTATGTTCACGTTATCATTAATAAACTTAAAAAAATTTATTATCCAACTTATTGTTCTTACCATATAAAACTGTTTGTTTGTTTGTTTTTCTGTTTGGTATATAAACCTAGTATCTTGTGACTTTGCTAAATTCATAAACATTATAATGGTCATTTTGTAGATTTCTTAGGATTTCCTGTGTAAGAAAATAAAGAATGCAGTTTTCACAACTTCCATCCACTCTGTATGCTTTTTATTTCTTTTTCTTGTGTGTTATTATCATTACATGAGTTCTAGGGACAGAATTCATTCTCTCAGCTCAGTGTGTAAATGGTGATTGAAAAACGGTGAATCTTTATGAGCTTACTTGTCATTTCTGATGTCTTAAGATCATGCAGAGGCAGACAGGGACTTGATCTGTATGAAGAAGTTCTATGCTTAGTCTTTAGGAAACAGATCTTAAATTAAAATACTAGAGTCTAAAAAATAGTGTAGATAAAAGGAATGTCTGTGTGGAGACTGTGGGGGAATAGAAGTCCCAAGGTTTGTCTAGAGGAAGCAGTTACTACCCTGTTTGTCCCTATGAAATGTTTCCATGGGGGCATATGGCTAGATCTCAGAATGTTTTAAAAGAAGCTGGAAATCCTATTTTTAAAATGCAAAATCTCTTTATTTTTAAACGTTGACAAATAACTCAAATCAAAAAGAAATTTTAAAGGCAAAATTACATATTTTCAACCTGGATGTAGTTGTCAGGCTACCAGGTTCCTTTGGAGACTCACTCCATGGATGGCTCAGCTAGACCTTTGGTGCTATTGTAAGTCAGAACAGAATTTTGACTTAGGTCATTCTGATGCAGTTCCACAAACAACTGAGCAAGTCACTAGAAATATTGATTCTGAAAGCATTAGAGTTATCATTTTAAACGAATGAGGAAAACTAATTGTCAGTTAAAATTTTTATAACCAGTTAAGAAATTACTTAAGAGCGAGGGGAAGATTAAGACTGTCCTTTCCAGTAGTTTTTAATATTTTTAGTTACCTTTAATGTTTGGAAATTTTACCACATTTTTAGACATAAAAGTACCCATACAAATTACATCACAGACTCTAAGAACTAGTAAAGAGTATGTTTCAGTAAGAAGGTAAGAAAATCCATAAAGAAGATGTAAGAATGATGGTGAACACAAGACTGTAAGATATGCCAATAAATTTAACTGTTATTTTTAAATTGCATCTTGTAGGGCGCCTGTGTGGTTCAGTCAATTGAGTGTCCAACTCTTGATTTCAACTCAGGTCATGAGCCCAGGGTCATGGGTTTGAGGCCTGAATGGAATGTGGAGTCTGCTTGGGATTCTCTCTCTGTCTCTCTCTCTCTCTCCCCTTCTGCCCCTCTCCCCTCCTTGCTGTCATTCCCTCTCTCTCTCTCTCTTAAAATAATTAAATAAGTAAATAAATAAATAGAATTGCATTTTATGCATTTTAGAAAGTCAAAGTAAAACTTCAGTCAACACAAACAAGATAAGGAATTCGCAATAAATAAATTTAACATCTGCTAAGTTCTGAGTCTTATGTATGAAAGGGTAGACATGTAATGTGTTGACTAACTTAGAATTTACTAGAAAAAACTATGGTTATGTATGTGTGACATGTTCAAATTCTATTCACCATAGTTTTTGCTTCTTGTGAAGTTGACTTCCTTTGGAATAACAATACTTCTCTATGACAGCAGGCTTGACTATTTGACTTCTTCGGTCTTTGAAATGTAATTGGGAATAATATGTGTTACAGTCAAGTGGAAGCTTCAGAACCAGTATGTACTTCAACAGGATCTTTTCTCTTTTGCTTCCAGACTGGGGTTGCCAGATAAAATGCAAGATATTTAGTTAAATTTGACTTTCAGATAAATAAGAAACCATTTTTAGTATAAATATGTCCCATGCAATATTTGTGACATACTTGCACTAAAACAATTGCTCATTGTTTTTCTGAAATTCAAACTTCAAACATAGATACTTCTTACAAAAATCAACTCGAAATTAATCACAGACTTAAATATAAAATGCAAAACTGTAAACCTCTTACAAAATAGCATGCAAGAAAACCTAGATGACCTTGAATATGACAATGACTTTTTAGAACATCAAAGATAGAATCCATGGAAGAAGTAATTAATAAACTGAACTGTATTAAAATTAAAAAGCTTCAGCTCTGCAAAAGACAATGTGAACAGAATGAGAAGGCAAGCCGTGGAGTGGGAGAAAATATTTGCAAATGACACATCTGATAAATATTATCTAAAATATAGAAACAACTTTTAAAATTCAAAATTAAGAGAACAAGTAACCTGATTTTAAAATGGGCCAAAAACCTTAACAAATACCTCACCAAAAAAGATATACAAATGGCAAATAAGCATGTGATAAGATGCTCCACATCATAGGTCATCAGGGAAATACAAATTAAAACAATAAGATACTACTATGCACCTTTTACAATGGCCAAAGTTCAGAACACTGATAAGACTAAATGCTGGAGAAGATGTGGAGCAACAGGAATTCTCATTCATTGCCAAAGAGAATACAAAATTGTATAGCCACTTTGGAGAACAGTTTGGTGATTTCTTACCAAACTCAGCATACTCTTAGCATATGATCCAATAATCATGACACCAAGAACAAATCCTAAGGTTAACTATAAGTTTTGGGTGGTGATAATGTGTCAATGTAGGTTCATCAGTTGGTACCAACTCTGGTGGGGGGTGTTGATAGTAGTGGAGAAGGGTCTGCATGAAGGGGGGAGGCAAGAAGTAGATAAGAAATCTGTCTTTCCTCTCAAGTTTGCTGTGAACCTAAAGTTGCTTTTAAAAAAATAGGTCTTTATTTTTTAAAAAGGCAAGCCATCTACTAAGTGTAAAAACAGGCAATGTATGTAGCCAAAAATGGTCCATATCCAGAGCATATTAAAAATTCTTGCAAAGCAGTAAGAAAATAATCAATTCAATGAAGTGGGTTAAGAATATTAATAGGCATTTTTCAAGAAAGAACAACTGGAAAGACAATAAATATATGAAAATGTGCTCAACCTCATTAACCTGTGTGGAATGCAAATCATAATACTGAGATACAATTTCACATCCACTACATTTACAAAAGTTAGAGTTATGGCAATGCCAAGTATTTGTGAGGACACGGAAGACTGGTAACACTCATACCTTCTGGTGGGATGCTAACCTGTTATCACTGCTTTGGGTAAGCATTTCGGCATTATCTAGGAACACACAAGACACCCATATTTCTTGTATAGCATGCTGGAGAAATTCTGACACGTGTGTGAGGAGGCATGAACAAGACTGTTGACTGCAACTTTTTGTGGAAGCAACAGTTTGGAAATTATTTAAATATCTATCAATAGAAGAATTGATAAATTGATTTATGTATATAATGGAACCCTCGTCAGTACTTAAAATGAAGATGAGTGAGCAACATTGATCAATATTGACAAAACATGAGTAACAAAATGATACAGAGTAAGGCCGTCTACACAAAGTTAAAAAAAATGTTTCTGATCTTTATTTTTGAGAGAGAGAGAGAGAGCGTGAGCAGGGAAGGGGCAGAGAGAAAGGGAGACACAGAATCTTAAGCAGGCTTCAGACTCTGAGCTGTCAGCATAGAGCACAGCACAAGGCTCAAACTCACGAACTGTGAGATAGTGACCTGAGCTGAAGTCAGATGCTTAACTGACAGAGCCACCCGGGCACCCCTACACAAAGTTTTTAAATGTGCAAAACTGCTACTTCCAGCTTAGGAACAGATACATAGATAGCAAGAGTATAAAATTAAGCATGGGAATTCAGAAAAGTACTTATCTCTCTGGAAGCAAGAAAGAAAATTGGACTAGGGGTAAGGCACACAGGGGTCTCCAACTGTTATTTGTTGTAATCTTTTATTTCTCAAAAAAAAAAAAAACCACAACATTCTACACATTTCTTTATACTAAAAATACCCACGATTATTTTAAGTCAGAAGGGAAAGTAAAATCAAGATTTTTTAAAAAGTTTATTATTTATTTTGAGGGAGAGAGAGAGACAGAGAGAAAGAGAGATTAGGCAGGGGAGAGGCAGAGAGACAGGGAGAGAGAAAGAATCCCAAGCAGGCTCCCCACTGTCAGCTCAGAGCTTGACGCAGGGCTTGATCTCACAAACCATGGGATCATGACCTGAGCCAAAACTAAGAGTCAGACGCTAAACTAAATGAGCCATCGGCACCCCTAAAATCATGATTTTTAACACTGATTATCTCTGGGCATATGGATTTATTTTGGTGTTGTTGTTCTAGAATTTCTTTTTCTTTTTTCATTTTGTTGTTCAGAAGGGCAATCTTTTCCTGAATATGAAATAATTAGGCTTTTTCTCTGAGTACGTTGGGCGTGTGTGTCCATGTGTCCGTGTGTGATACAACACATAGTGCTTTAGTAATAACAATGACAGTAACAACTGGAGAAATTTTTTCTCCATCAATCATCAAGAACGTTCGGTGGAAAAGTGATTTTTCTGGACTATGCAGATGGTAATCTCACAAAAGTCTTGGCATGTGTGGAATGACCTCATCCTCGGTGGTTTCCAGGGTTTGGATGGAAACCAGTTTCTGGCTATTTCACCACCTTAGGGGAAGGGAGAGGTGTTATTCCAGGGGCACCCGGTCAGCACTACATCTACTGAAAGGCCCTGCCCAGCCATGCAATCTTCTCTGAAACTAATGAGATCAGCAGCTTTTGACGAAACCGTGAGTCATCCCCATTGGTGAGGATTTCCAGGAGCCTGAGGAGTGGCTTGAAGGGCAGGCTTCACCAGATGTGCTCCCTGTCCCTAATGTTGAGCACGGCATCCGGCCCATTACCAACGGTCACAAGGTCACCAACAGCCAAAAACACTCCTGGGCTTCAGGTAAGGACCTGTAAAATGAATGCAATCCCAATTAAAATGCGGTTGGATTGTTTTTCAGGAACTTGATTATCTAACATTTACATTGGCTCATGACTTATCAAAACATCATTAATTTTAAGACATGTTAGAAGACCAATAATAAAAAAAAAAGTGTGGTATTGGTTTAGAAAAGACAAATCCAGCAATGGAAGAGAAGTTAATGTCTGATAAAGACAAATAATAGACAGGTGACAGACTTATTGACAGATTCATAGAGAAAGACACTTGTTTAATAAATGGCATTGGGAAACTACAAAACAGATTATTGTGGGAAGAAAATTGAAACTAGATTCCTGTCTAACTCCACAAACAAGGGTAGATTCTGGATGGACTAAAAAAACCAATTGTGAGCAGTAAAACTATAAAAGAAATAGAAAAATATGCAGAATATCTTCGTAACTTAAGAAGTAGAGAAGGATGACAGGTAATAAAACTTCCAGAGTACAAATGTTATAGCAAAAAAA
>NW_027532182.1:803529-833967 GCF_008692635.1 Crocuta crocuta | reverse complement strand
TACCAAAGAAAAAAATTTAAAAAAAAAAAAAAAAAAAAAAAAAAAAAAAAAAACAGATGTTTCTGACTATAACAGAATTTAGAATTATTGTTCATAAAAGGACACTGTGAACAAAAATAATAGGTAAGTGGTAGAACTTATAGTCTGGGAAACCAATATCTAAAAATTTTAAGGAAATGCAATAATAGGCGAAGGGTATAAAATGGCAATTTACAGAAGAGGAAACATAAAAGACTACTTAGTATTTGAAAGACTCAGTTATTAGTGACCTGAGAAAGCAATTTAAGGCAAGGTAATCACTTTATATCTAATACTTATTCCCAAAGTATTGGGACATAATGGCAAGACTGGACGATGGCAGTCTTGGTGAGGACCGGGAGCCATAAGAACCGTTGCATCCTGTGGGTGGGAGCTTTTTCCAGCAATTCCACTCCTAGGTATATACCTCAGACAGGTATATACCTGGCCCGTAAGAGCCCAGGTATGACAATGTTCATCGCAGTGTGGTTGCAGTGGTGACAGAGCCTTTGAGACACAAACAGCAGACCTTCCAGTAGAAGAAGAGAGAGGTAAACTGCAGGACAGACTGGCCCTGGGGCACTGTGTAGCAATGGGAAACAATGGATTAGGTGTAAATATGGTGACATGGAGAGGCTTCTTAAGAATGTTATACCTAGGATTAAAAGGGGAAAAAAAGTAAAAAATAGAATGAGATATATAATTTACATAACTTCAAAAAATGCCCACAGAGACATATATTTGAAGAATATATGTTTAAAAAAAGACCTGGGGTGCCTGGGTGGCTCAGTCAGTCAAGCATCTGACTTTGGCTCAGGTCATGATCTCACGGTTTATGGGTTTGAGCCCCGCGTTGGGCTCTGTGCTGACAGCTCAGAGCCTGGAGCCTGCTTTGCATTCTGTGTCTCCCTCTCTCTCTGCCCTCCCTGGCTCGCACTCTGTCTCTGTCTCTTTCAAAAATAAATAATCATCAAAATAATTAAAATTAAAAATAAATAAATAAAACTATAGAAGATGTAAATGTGCACCACAGCAACAAACACATTCAATAGAGTAGAATGGTTGCCCATAAAAGTGGAAATGGATATAGAACATAAGAAATAAGTAACTAAAACAAAAAAGAAGTGTTAGGAGGCCAATAATAATCGTGTGTCATAAACTGCACAGTGTGATTGGCTCATAACTGCGGATAGCCTACCCTCCAAGGACTCAGACTCTCACACAGAAAATGATACTACAAAAGTCAGACATTTTATATGCATTAAAGAATTCACGAGGTGTCTGATTATGTAGATGTTCCTGTCAAGACAGGTGGACTGTGGAGTGACCGTCTATTTTTTTCTTTAGAGACTAAACTCCCTAGATTTCTGGGAGCATATTAATGGCACAGCTTATTCTGAAAATCTGAGCACAAACTGCATGAGGCAGTGCATCACAGATGCCATGTATAGGGATTGACGGACATGCATTAAGGACCCTGTGTTCACTGCCGTTTTCATCAGCTCTTTGGACTATGCATTGATAATTGAAGGACAGAAAGATGACCATATTTATTGCATATAATACCAAGGAGCCGTCTGTTATGTATATCTGCCTATGTTTCTAGATTTCTGGATGACCCTGTAGAAGAACAAAGCACTAGGGAAAAAATGAACACTTCCCTACTGCCCTTTTTCACCCTTCTCTAAAATCCCTCCCCTGTCACCGTTGAGACACTAATATAACAGACTGGCTCAAGGACAGGGGAACAATCAAGTCAATGATTTTGCCCACCTGAGAGAATCTTATAAAGTCATGACAACTCTGTGGACGGAGAGAGGAAGACAGAGCACTACAGAGGATACTGACGCACCTCGGCTAGGAAAATGAGTTCACAGTACAGCTCAGTTTCTCCCCAGTGAGTTGTTTTGCTGGTGTCCTAGAGATTTGTCTGATCCGCTTTGCAAGTAGCGCTTAATTTAACAAATTCCACACCTCTCCTAACACCTCGGGAATTCAGAATGATCATTGCTGACAATGGAAGGTCACACACGAACAAAAATATATAATAAAATATTGTTTCAAAATTGATTGGGTGAGGGCATAGAGATTTGGAGAGGTATAATGGGCAATCCTGGCGTAATACAACTAAATTTCATCTACGCTAATTGACTGTAAAGTGCTCCATTATTTTATGTTTCATTAAGTTAAGAAAAAACGCTGTCGATTAAACTATGACATAATGGCATCCTTTAAAAACACAACAATATGTGTTCAGCAGCCTGGCAAACCATGGTTTATAACCCAGCTCCTTCGTATCTAGCTGTGTGCCTGTGAACAAATGAACTAACCTCTCCTAGCTTCAGTGTCAGCTTCTGTAATAGGAACACGGTTATAGTACCCACTACATAGGGCTTTGTGGGGATTAAATGAGACTGTGAATGCAAAGTGTTCACCATGCTATCTAGCACATACTCACCCTCAATACTTAAAGTATATTAGCAACTTCAGGATTAACAAAAGGTGTGTAATAATATGGAATGTCCTCATGGTATAATGATAATAGAAAACCAAGATACAAAATTACTATTATTTAATCTCAGCTATATTCAAAAGAAGGCATCCATAGAAGAAATGCTGCAAAGAAACATACCAAATGTTAACACATGTTAACATATGTGATACATATTTGGGGCAAGCCTATGGATTATTCTTTTTTCTTGTCTGATTTTTCTGGCTTCCTAACTTCTCCATAATAGTCATTTTAATGGAGAAAAATATCTGATTATTTTTTGATTTGTTCCTAGATGCTTCTTCCATATATGAAAGCTTCTTTTCACACATCTGCCAGTGAATGCGTAAACAAATGTACCTATTGTGAAGCCAACAAGTGCGCCTACAAAGCATCTGTCCTCTGACATCTCATTCCAGCCACAGAAGGTCACTGCTAATCAAGCACAGCCTCCTGTGATTCTCCCCCTGAATCCTACCTCAGATTATAATTCTTCCCAATATGGCCATCCAGCTCTCTCTTTCTAATCAACTAAAATAGCACAGTGGGTCAAGTGTATCTGTGGTCTTATGTGTCATTCTTTCCCAGGGTATTTACACGGTAACTATTAGCATATTTCGTTACTAGATCAAAACTTCAGGCTAAAGCCAAAAAACCCAAGGTGGAATTTTAGGTGCTCAATGTTTGGGAGGAGAGATTTGGAAAGAGGAGCTTTTCAATCCCAAGAACTTCATTTTCCTTTACCAAAAGATTAATGGCAGTCCAATGTCTTCAACCTATCACAGAATTCCAGATTTTCCTCAACAGTCATTATGTTGAATATTCTGCTCCTTGTGCTGGTTCAGGCAGTGTGTTCTAAGCTTGGTTTTGCCTCCAAGTTCCCACCCCTTTCTATATTCCAGGCATCTGGCTCTCAACACTCTCTTAATCAACTGGTTGTCTAATGATCCATTTCTCTTGCCAAAAGAACACCTCTTTCCTTCCCAACAAAGACATGAATTCTCCTTGCTTTCAGACTCTGTTCCTCACCTCCTCAGATCTACTCTTCCAGGACAGCACAGCGCAGGTGATTTACACATAAACTAGTCCTCACAGCCATGTCCGAAGAGCCGGTTTCCAGGAGACAGAACAGGTGGTCAGGGCCATGCCATGCCCAGGCTTTGGAAGTGACTGGTGGGTGAGTCATGAAGCTGTGTCACTGCGTTTGTTTACAGGGACCAAAGCTCCATTTGTGTCCAAGCTTGTAGATCCAAAGAAGAAACAATCTCATGAAAAAAACAAAGGTTCCTACTACTCCAAATTACCTGTAAGAGACAGAGTGTTAGGCTACACGCAGGGGGAGGTAGGATAGCCCTTAAACTCCATTGAAAGGCTGCAGGGTTTCATCTCCAGTATAATGGATAGTTTACAAGGAGATGTTTACCTATGAAAAGGTTGAAATAAAGAGGAGACTTTTGTCCTACTATAGACCCAGAGCAGGGATGGGAAGCAGTTCCAAGATAACCTTTGGAATTGTTGGTTGGTATGGCAGAAGGAACATATGACTTGGGTTAAGAAAACCTGCATTCAAGGGGCATCTGGGTGGCTCAGTCGTCTCAGTGTTGGATTTCAGGTCAGGTCATGATCTTGCAGTTTGTGAGTTGAGCCCGCGTTGCGCTCTGTGCTGACAGCTTGGAGCCTGGAGCCTCCTTCAGATTCTGTGTGTTTGTCTCTCTCTGCCCTTCCCCTGGTCATTCTCTCTCTTTCTCTCTCTCTCTCTCTCTCTTTCTCATAAATAAATAAATATTTTAAAAATTTAAAAAAAGAAACAGAAAACCTGCATTCAAGCTCTACTTCTGTCACCTAATGACAGTATGATCTTGGGTGAGTCTTAACTCTCCTGAGCCTCAGTTTTATCATCTGTAAAATGGTGACCATAATTATAGGGTGTTGATATGAACAATTGGGGTATGGATCTCCTGGCATGCAATAAATGCTCAATGAACATTTCGTTCCTTATCCAGTTTTGTGAGATATGGAAAATAGGCCTTGAAGAGATTCCATAACTTGCCAAGGATCTCCCACATCAAGTGAGTGACACACACTGTTCTCCATCTGGAAGGTGGGAGAATTGGGACTCAAGTCCAATTTGTTTTCTGATTTCGAATCTAATTTCCTAAACATTCTTTTTGCCTTCTTGTCTATCAATGCTGGCTGGTGAAGACCTAGTTGGAACTGAGGTTAAGGAGTGGCCAAGAGAGGAGAAATCCTGATAGGAAGAGCCCACAGAGGAAAGCCCTTTAGCTCTGTGATGGTGTGCCCACCCCAGCCAGACAACTAGGTGGAGGCAGCACATGGAAAGGGACAGCCAGCACCGTGTTGTGTGGGAGCTCACTGCAGTCACCTGGCACTGCTGACCCAACACCATGTCACTGTAAAGCAATAACCATATAATGACAACTCCCACTAACTGATTACTTCTCAGGGAGCTAGTCACAGGCCAGGTACACCCACTTCACACAGTTCCCATGAAGATGAGATAAGGCAAACTATCTAAAACACTTAGCAGAGTTCATGGCATACAGTAACTGCTCAATAAATGGTAGTTGCTGGCACTTTATATACAAGGTCTCATTTAGTCTTTGCAACAACTTGAAGCGATTATTACTTTTCTCTTTGTTTTGCCAGGGAGGGTGCTAAAGCGTGGGGGGGGGTGGGTAAAGGAACTTGGTCACAGTCAAAAACCCCCAATCAAAGGAAATTGGGACTTAATCTATATATGTTGAGTCCAAAGCCTGCACTTTTACCCTTTAGCATATATTGGCTCTCAGTTTGGTAGTGGAAACTGTGACCTGCTTAATAGTTTCAGTTTAATGTTGCCCGGGGTTCCCCTTTCCCATGGGGCCTGAGCCCTGAAACTGAGCTCAGCAGGAGGGCAGTAGATGCTACATTGAACCAAAGGAGGTCTGGCTCCATACTCTTCATTGCCAGGAACCTCTGAGACTGAAGAACTGATGGCTGAGAAGGAAGGAACTGGAGTGGGGTTTTTTTTGTCGTAGGGGCCTTAGAGCCTACTTAATTTTTAAGGTCAGTGGACCCATGGACTTGGTTTGCTTTGGAAAGCTTTGCTCAAATGAAATTTTATAGAAAGGCCCAAAGTGTAAAGTCAACAAAAGTACAACCAGTCTGTTGAAAATGAGTGGAAGACCAAGAGCCTTACCTCCTCCAGGGAACCCTGACATAGTCACCTCTTAATTGAAGATGGCGGCCATGCAGCTGACAATCAAAGAACTATGTCATCAGTTGGACAGAGACAGTATGGGCAGTAGAAAGTGTATGGGGCTCTGAAGTCCCTGGTTGATATCTCATCTCTGCCCTTTCTGATGTGTGTGAATTGGGCAAAGAAAATCATCTTTCTGAGCATATTTCCTCCTGTGTAAAATGGAGCTCTGATCCCAACCCAAGAAAGTTGATGAGGGAAAAAATGCAGTAATAGATGAAAATGGCCTCATACAGCAAACCACATACAGAACAAGAAAAACAACGATTAGGTCACCAGTCTGAATTTTAGTTTTGGTTTGTTTTTGTGGTTTGTTTTGTTTTGTCTTGTGAAAGGAGGAAGAAATTTTTAAGGGTTAAAATGAATAAAGGAAAATCCTAAAACAAGCATACATAATCACCAGGCTGAGAAATGCACATCCTTGCCTTCATTCAACTTTTACCTTGTTCCTAGAAGTGTGTGCTACTGATATGGAATAAACAATATGACTATTACTTGCCCTGGAGGAGCTTATAGTCATGTGAATGTACAGTTGTACACATACACACACACACACACACACACACACACACAGGAAATTTCCAAACCTTCTCAGTGTGGCAAATTATGACAACACAATAGCTTAGAGTCTGGGACTCTGGGAATCTCTGTCCTGGTTCTTGGTGAAGCCTCAGAAACACCAGAGGCTTCTCATAAGGTCAATCTTTGCCAAGATCTCAACAGGCCTGTATTTTTCCTGGATCTGGTTTGACTCTGGGATTTATTATCAACCTCTGCCTTGATTTTGCTCACAGTCTGGTATAACGGGATGACTTGAAAAGCCATTTTTCTTTCCCACAAGTGCTTCTTTCACCCTAGCCTACCTTCCAGAAAGAAATATGAAGATAAGAATGGAATGATCTTAAGATGATTTAGGAGCTAACACATAAGCTTTCTTAGTTAATGTGTTGAAATTTGTAATGAAAACAAGCCTGGATGGAAGTAAGTATTCCCATAGCTTCAGGATGTATAATAAGCTCAGGATTATTCTCTCTTAAGGAAACCAGGCCCATTCACTGCAGTGAAGGACTAACTCAAGTCGAGGGACCCATAGTCTAACCAGCTTGCCCCATATGGCTGAAGGGAGGATCTGAGCAGGAGGAAACACCATGATCAAGAAGCAAAAGATAAGTCATTGGAAAGAAAGACCCAAGGGTAGGATCTTGGGAAAGCTTCTTAGTACGTTGAACTTAGGATGAGAAACCAAATACGGGTGCATTAAATTATTCCACAAATATTTATTAAGCGCATATAAGGTGTGTATTAGTATCTATTGCTGCATTACTCTAAAAATTAGCATCTTAAAATAAGAAACATTTATATTCTCACACAGTTTCTGAGGATCAGGAGTCTAACAGCTGCCTAATTGGGTAGGCCTAGCTCATAGCCTCTCATGAAGGTATAGTCAAGCTATCAGTCAGAGCTTTAATCATCTGAAATCCTGATTGGGGCCAAAGGATTTATGTCCAAGTTCATTGATGTGGCCATTGTCTGGAGGCCTTAGCTCCTCACCTAGTGGGCCTCTCTGTAAAGCTGCTCATGACATAGCAGCTGACTTCTTTTAGGAAAAGTAGTCTGGAGGAGAAAGAAAGAGAAGGCCTAAGATGGAAGGCTTGATATCTTCTGTAGTCTAATGTTAGAAGTGACATGACATTACTCCGCCATAGTCTACTGCTTCCACAGACCAAACCTGATATGCTGACGGAGCAGAATATACAAGGATGTGAATACTGGGGGGTAGGGATCACTGGGAGGCCGTCTTAGAGGCTGGTTACCCCAAGGTGATACAATCCTCAATCCCTTTGACCTAAAGCAGTGAACCAGACTATTACCCTCCTAATTTAGACACTGTAGAATTCTAAGACTTTTTCATCTGAACAAAGAAATTTTTTGTTATTGTTCATCAAACAAGAGCAAAAAGGTAAAGATTTTAGATGAAATCTTGTGACATTGTAATTATCTCTTTCATTTATTCAGTGGTCACTCTGTGTCAGGCAATGTGCAGACTTAATACAGATTATCACTGGGCTCCAAGCATACTCAAGATCAAATAGTGTTGTGTTCCTAGAGACAGAAGAAAGGACTGAATGGTGTTATCAAGTCCTTTCCAGACTAGGATAGTTTTTCTTCTTCCCAAAGAATTCTTTTTAGTATTAATTTTACTGTAGGTCTGCTAGTAGCTAATTACAGTTATTTTTGTTTGTCTGAAAAGTCTTTATTTCGTCTTAACATTTGAAGGATATTTTTGATGGGTACAGAATTTTAATTGGGAATTTTTTTTCAGAACTTTATAGAAGTGATTCCATTGTCTTCTGGCTTCCATTATTTCTTAAGAAAGGTCACACAACTATTTTTTTTTCTCTGCTTACTTTTAAGATTTTCTCTGTCTCTTGTCTTTGTTTTTTGTTTTTCAGAGTGTAGCATGAAAGCCTGGGTGTGGTTTCCTTCTGTTTCTTTCTTCTCAGAGTTCACAGGTATCACTGAATCTGTGGGTTTCATCCATTTTGGACAATTTTTGCCTGTTACCTCTTCAATGTTGCTTTGGCTCATTTTCTTTCCTCACATTCTAGCACTCCAGTTATACAGTTTTTAGGCCTATTTACTGCCTCCATACATATTTTCTTTGTCTAGTTTTTTTTTTTAGGTTTTCATTATTTGATCCTTGTAACATATTGAAATACATGTAAAAATCTGTCAAGATTTTAAATAATGCTATCTTCCTCCTGAAAAGCTTTACTCTTTTCTTTGTGGGCCAGACAAATTAGGGACTATCAACTCCCACCCAATCAAGTACTAAGCTGATTTGAAGTAGATTTGCAATTGAGGCAAGGATTTATCACTTCAATTTTATCTCCACTTTCTGGAATTCCCAATAAAAGCTTCAGGTGTTTATGGAAGATTTTTCTAACCTTGTTGGTCCTGAATTGTAATCCTTATCCCTTTCACATTATGACGCTAACAACATTTCATTCTGTTTTTCAGAGCCTAGGTTTATTGGTCTCTTATCATAAGCAGTTTCAGAGTTTGGAAATCTTGAGGGGTGGGGAATCCGATGAGGTGTCGTGATCAGTTCTCTAGCCTCCTCTTCTCATTGTTATTCTGATTCCTTATAAGCATCTGCTTTTTGTCTCACCAGCCCCACAAGACTATCAAAACCTCTATGGTTTCTCTGCCTCTTGACAGCTGCCTCCTATCTGGGCTTTTTGTCTCAAATCAAAAATAGAAAAATGGCTTGAGATTAAAAAGTCACTCAAATTGTCAACTCACCTTGCAGGATTGCCTCTTTCTTGGGCTTTTGTCCCCTCAAGTCCCGGGTCTTCCAACCTTTCTAGTCCTTCTGCTGGAAGCTACTGAATTATAGTTGAAAGTAGAAACCTATAGTGTTTTTTAAAATTTGAAGAATTGGACCATAATTTTATTCTTATGAAGGATAAGGATAGAAATATGCAGCTAGAGTTTGATTTGTAGATATAATGAGAAGTGCATATTACATAGAGAGCTGCATCTTACACATAGTTTCCTGGCAGGAGTGTATGGGATGGAATAGAGGTGAGAGAGGCAGAAAATTAAGAAACTGGCAATTCTTCCCCCATCTCTTGTCCCTGCTTGAGAAATGACCCAACTTTTTAGGCTCCTGTTCCTTGCTCTAGAAAAATCAGAAAAAGGTGTTCTTCCTGCAACAGTGAGCTTATGGGTGACATTTCCCAACAGAAGTGATAAAAGGTAGTTGAGAGATACAAATAAAGACTTTGAAGCCAGATTGACTTTGATTTAAATAATATATCTGCCATGAACTAATTGTATTAATTTGGTAAGTTCACAGAATTTCTGAACCTCATTTCTTAATCTGTACAATGAGAATACTAATACTACATAGAGTCATTTTATAGAATAAAATGGAATTTCAGGATCATTACTGAGCCAGGATTCAAACTCAAGCAATCTGGCCCTAGAGCCAAGTGTTTAAGTACTACAACATATTGCCTCTCTAAGAATCAGAGATTGTTGTTGAGTTTCCCCAAGTCAAACATTTCCAAAGGCAATATTTTCAATTGTGCAGTTCGATTTGGAGGCAGTAGAGATCCTTGCACGGCCATTCTAGTCCTGCATTTGTCCTGGCTCTAAGTTTCCACCAGATCAGAGATCATTGGCTCCAAAGCTGGACTCTTTCAGGAGGCTACAAAAGAGGACATTGTCTCATAGAGAGAAAACTACCGTCAGAATTTCTAATAAAAAGTTGTCACTTTCATTAGTATGAGTTAAGGTTTCACCTCTTACTCAGGATTTTGTCTCTACTTGTCCCAGGACTGGGTTGTAACCAATGCCTTAAAATATTCCACAAGAGAATGGAACGAACTTCATCTGTTTGCCAGGATGATTTCTTTCCCCAATTTCCCCTTTCCCCCACCGAGTTCTTCTTGGCTCCTTTGCATTTTCCCATCACCAGGTAAGATCTTCCTATAAAGAAATAAATTATACTGTGATAGGCAAGTTGTCACTCCAAGGTTCTACTCCCCTTTAACCAGAATAAGATCCCTTACAACCTGAGAAAAAAAAAACTGGACTCTCAAAGACTAAGAACATGCTGTCTGTTCTCTGGCCTCTAAGGCTTTGTTGATGCCATTGCCTCTATAGGAATACTCTTTCCACTAGCCCCTGTCAGCAGCCACCTTCACAATTGCAATAACTAGTACTTACTCTTCATTTTGTAGTTAATAAAAAACTCAGAAATCTAAAATAAGGACCTATGGTTCCTGTAAAGTCCAGTGGTAGGAGGGCTTCAGCTGCAGCCTGATCCAGGGTCCATGATATTATCAGGGGTCCAGTACAGTTCTCTGAAATTTGGCTTGCTCTGCCCCCCACCCGCCTTCAGTGTACTGACTTTATTCTCAGGCTAACTTCCCCAATGGAAGCAAATAAATAGTTGCATTGGTTCTATGATTCACATCCTCAAGTCACACAGTCCTGAGGAAGAGATTTCTAGGTCTTCCCCTTCCCAGAGACAAATAAGCTAAGACTCGTTCTGAGTACATCAGTTTAGGTCATAGAGATAACCCTCATCAAGGATATAGAATGCTCTGATTTGCTTAGCCTGGGTCATGTGCTCCATACCTGGAGTTCAAGGAAGAAGTAGTTTCCTCAGAACTATGTGAATCCTCTAGAACTACTAGAGAGAAGAATGTATTCACAGGAGGGACCCATGGGAACCCATTATATTATGAACTCCAGATATCTGAAAGGTGAATCTAAAGAAAGGAAGAAACAAAAAATGGAGAACCAAGGTAGAAGGACTGGTGCAAACACTTAACACACTTAAATTTAGACCTAAGACTAAACAGGGGCGCCTGGGTGGCTCAGTCAGTTAAGCATCCGACTTCAGCTCAGGTCAGGATCTCACGGTTTGTGGGTTCGAGCCCTGCGTCTCTGTGCTGACAGCCAGCTCAGAGCCTGGGCCTACTTCGGATTCTGTGTCTCCCTCTCTCTCTGGCCCTCCTCTGCTCATGCTCTCTCTCTCTCAGAAATAAATAAAAAACGTTAAAAAAAATTTAGATCTAAGACTAAACAACTTTGGAATCTGGGTTTTGATTTTATCAAAAAGAATAACAGCATTGAATCCTCATATTTTCATATTTTCAATATGAAAATGAAAAAACACTAACTCATTTCAGTAAGCGAGGGAAGGGAAATATGAGGGAAAACACGTGTTAATTTTATTATCTTTCAGGACAAGCAGCCAATCAGTCCTGTCTTACGTGGAAACATGTACCCTTAGAAAGTATAATCACTCCAATGTCAATATTCCTACTTTATTGTCATGAACTTAGAAGTTTCTGTCTTGAACTAATATGTTTCATATTAAGGAAACATTTATTTGAATTCAGAGATCCCTTCCATTTCCTTTTCTTCAAGTTGAATTCAAGTCAAATTGAATGGGTTTGTTTTTATTTTTAAGCAGTATTTAAGATCACAGTTTTATAAAATTCTGTCTATAGACCCATTTTTTATTGAGTAGCTAATACATTAAGATGGTTCAGATATAAAGTTTTGCTTTCACTCATATTCTCCATCTTCTTAGTTCCAGCTCTCAAGCCATCTATCTTTTTATTATTCTAGAGACCTAGAATGGTGTCTACCAAATATGTACACTGGTTATTTTGAGTGTAGGAATTTGAGGTATGTTTTTAACTTTCTTACTGTATGTATATATATATATATATACACACATATATTGTTTTTAACTTTCTTACTGTATGTATATACAGTAAGAAAGTTAAAAACAAAACTTTTTATGTTTTTAAAGTTAAAAACATAATGATATATATAAAATGATTAGACATCATTTTTTAAAGTTCCATATTAAAAATGAAAATACTTTCTCTCCTTCAATGGCCAATTAAATCCCACTCTTGTAGAGGCTTTGCAGGTGGTTGGGACTAGAAATCACCTTTCTTTTCTCCATCACCCTGTATTCCTTACTTGGCACCACTCACAAATCACACACATAATTCTCTGAGACCAACGCTGTTTGTGGACGTGGAATGCATGCCGCATGCAGGAGCTCCTTGGGCGTCCAATCTGTGGTTCCACCACTGGGACCAATCAGCTGGAGAAAGGGCGGTATCTCTTGTAAGTTTTGAATTTCAAATTATACTCAATGCCTCAGAGTCCTGTTTATTTTTGCAAATTTTACTTCCTGTTTCTAAGAAAGCCTAGTCAAAGAAGGGACTTTACTCCGGCAGTTGAAACCTCATGTGGTGCTTCCTTTAGTAGCTTAGGAATTTATGTGATAGAAACAACATTGCTTGGGAGCTGGGTTCAAGCCCTAATTCTGCCATTTGGCAAATGGTCTAATCTTTCTGATCCTCAGTTTCCTCATCCCAAGGGAAAGATGGTAATAATGATATTACCTACTTCATTGGATCAAACAAGATCATATAAGCAAAGTGTATGCTACTCTGCCCAACACAGTAAGTGCTAAATAAATGTATGCCATCATTGTCATGGATGAGCCATTTCCCCAGGGAGCAGTCTCAGTAGGTGAAGATACAGTTCTTAGATCCAGAAGGATGGCTTCTGCTGGAACTGGCTACATATGTCCAGGGATCCAGACTCTGCTGCTTTGTCTCCACTCCCTACGTCCACAGTCCTCCAGAACTGCCAGAGACACCTCCACATTTGCTTTAGCAACCCAACTCATTCCAGGGCAAATTGAAACATTTAAATAAAATTTGGACTAGATTCAAATTTATTTTCATAAGTTCCTGGAACTTTCTATTTGGAAACGACTCCAGAGATGATCTAGCCTGACTTGCCAATTTACAAATGAAGAAACTGAAGCAAGAGAGTTTAAGAAACTTCCTGAAGGGTCATGGCTGGTTGGAGATGGAGCCATGACTAGAAACCAGGTCTCACCTTCCTGCATTTTCCCATCATTGATTACACTGCAATGTAATACCTAGTTGTTTTGTTGTCTCCTCCATAAAGCATGAGCTCCAGCTTAGAACTCCTGCTTGTTTATGAGCAAGCTGAGCTTCAAAGAGAGAGGTTAAGCCAATTGGTCAAGGTCATCTAGCTTGTAGGAGAAGGTGTGAGATTTGGAACGGGGCTTGTTCTGACTCAAAAGCCTATGCTTTTTATTCTGTTAACCTGTTCTCTGGTCCCGGCAACTAAGAGATATCTGCTTCCTAAAGAAAATGTGGACCTTGATGGAGACAAGTAGACTCCAGTAGAGTGGAACTGGAAGTGAAGTGGCTCTCACACTAATCTGTGATGTGAACTTGGACCACTTGATTTTGCCTTTAGTCTATCTGGTGTAGTGCCTGGAACCTTGGCTGTAAGCATCACACAGTTGGAAACGAGTGAAGTACTTTTTCTTCTGCACCATTCTGCCACATCCTTTACTTCTTGCTTTCCCTCTCATGGAGAACCTCAATGGAAAGTCCAACATGGACCCAGAATCCTGTGTATTCCCATTCCGTTGAGACGTGTCCTCAGGTCAAACTTAAGAGATCACCTCTGTTTTCACAGCTTTGGCAGGGATCACCAACTCTATCAAGTGTGAATACACTGTTTGTTTTCCTTCTTCTCTTTCTGTTTGCCATTAGAAAAGTCCATTAATGCTGAATGACATGACTAAACAGTCAAGGGGAGAACAGTTGATGTGTTAATAACTCTTAGGTAAATACCATTTGTTATTGTCACCAGTGAGGCTTTCAGAGAGGTGGCTCCATTCCTGGTCCTAGACTGTCCTCCTGTCAGCCCTCGATCTTTCAGCAGCCTGGAAAGACAGGTTTGGAATGGGAATGAATCCTAAAGGGACTGGTGAGCAAGAGGAAGGAAAGGTATGGGAAAGAAATGAAGACTCTGAAAGAGACACAGAAAGTAGGAGAGAGGAGGACACACACACACACACACACAGTGAAGCTTAGGAGAGAAGCCAGAATACTGGTGATTAATTGGATCTTTTACTAGATTCTATACTCTCCTGTGCTCCTTCCTCAGTGATGCCAGGGACCTCTGCATTTCTGGTTTCTTAGCAGCTCTAACTTGGTCTCGTCTGCTGTTCCAGTAAAGTGTAGGATGTGTGGTTTTCTCTCCCAGGTCTGGCTGGGCTCCAGAAGGAAGATGATGTTGACCAGATTCAAAGAATCAGCATAAGAAAGTTCCCTGGCATCACCATGGAGGCAGAGGAAAAGGCGCTTCCTTGAGGATGTCTCCATGTTGGGGACGGAAGACCCCTGTGGTTAGGAGACCCCAGGACCTGTGGGGGTAAGGATTCACGAATGGGAAAACAGGAAGACTGGCTTCCCCTCCTAGTTACAAGCCTGCAAGGCCTTGGGTCTGTGCATTATGCCCTCTGTATGCTTAGGACAAGATTTTGCAGCAAATGATCTTCCAGCTCTAAGTGTGAGTAGGAATGGTGACTTTCTGAACCGAAATCTGCATGACTGGAAGTGCCCAGCCACATGAAGCTCAAAAATGCATTTTAGGCAGGGGGAAGAGCTAATGCAAAGTCCCTGAGGCAGCAATGAGTTTGACTTTGACCTTCAAAGAACATTTTCAGTGACTTTAGCTGACCAGAAGCCAGGTCATGCTAGTTAATAGAAGATAATTTACTTATAAGGAAATAGTGAGCCAAGGGGTGAACTAATGATTCAAGAAGATAGTCTTGAAAAAAAAAAGAAGAAACCGGTGTTAGTATCATTTATAGCAGACAGTGGGAGTGCCAGCCATTCCTATTTAGGGACCTTTCATTTCCCTGCCTATTTTAGTGATCTTCCCTCAATGCCAATAATCTCAACCAGAAAGCCACATCCTTGGAACTCTCATATTAATGACTGTAGGGTATGTGTGGGGTTTGGAGATAAGAATAATAAAATCCTCCCACTCAAAAGCTCCACTGACAGCATCAAACTTGTTTGCACTCGCAGATACTGTCACCATTCCAGCACACACAAAGATATTTGCTTTGGATCTTTATTTTTATTGTTCTCTACAATTCAGGGTCGCCTTTGGTTTCTAAGGCTCACTGGATCTTATTTCATCCTGGGTTAGATTTGCTCACTACCCTTTCCACCTTTACCCCCTGCTCCAAGCAGTCAGATGCTAGAGCACTGCTGTCCAATAAATCTTTCTTTGATTGTGAAAATATTCTGTATCTGCACCGTCCAGGACTGTAGCCACTGGCCACATGTGGTGTGCAGAGCTCGGAATGTGGATCATGTGATTAAGGAGCTACATTTTCACTTTATGTAATTTTAACTAGTTGAAACTGAAATAGCCACATGTGGCCAGTGCCTATAGTTTGGGACACATAGTTCTAAAGAGGTGAAACTCAGGAGGGTTCACAGCTCTCAAAGAGGAGTCACTCTTTGGGAATCGGCAAGTTCTTTGTGATTGCTGAGAGATACATCGATGCAAATGAAATAATCCCCAGGGCAAGCCGGGAATTTTTTCTCAATGAGAAAAAAATAGAATATATTCAAAGTGGGGCAAATGTGATGTGCATGAATATTATCAGCATACTAATTTGGCCCAAACATGAAAATACTGCTTCTTCTAAGTCAGAGAAGTAATCTTTATATATCACCATTTCCCTGGGCACCTAAGGGTCTGTTTTCATCAAGTCTTCTTTGGTGAAAAGGGTTCGTTTTCTTTTTTTCAAATTACAAAGACTGTAATACTTTATTCAATAATTTACGTACTTTTTAAAATATAACTTATTGTCAAATTGGCTATCATACAGCCTGTACAGTGGGCTCTTTGTTTTGGGGGTAGATTCCCATGTTTCATCGCTTACATACAACACCCAGTGCTCATCCCAACAAGTGCCCTCCTCATGGCCCATCACCCATTTTCCCCTCTCTCCCACCCTCATCAACCATCAGTTTGTTCTCTATATTTAAGAGTCTCTTCTCTTATGGTTTGTTCCCTCCCTCTCTGTTTGTATCTATATTTTTTCCCCTTCCCTTCCCTTTCCCCATGGTCTTCTATTAAGTTTCTCAAGATTAACATATGAGTGAAAACATATGGTATCTATCTTTCTCTGACTGACTTATTTCACTCAGCATAATACCTTCCATTTCCATCCACATTGCCACAAATGGCCAGATTTCATTCTTTCTCATTGCCAAGTAGTATTCCATTGTATACATAAAACACATCTTCTTGATCCATTCGTCAGTTGTTGGGTGTGTTTGGGAAACTGGGAACCCTTTTTCCTCTCTTATAGATTCACAGTGAACTCCCTCATAATAAAGATTCTTTTTTTTTTTTTAATGTTTTATTTATTTCTAGGAGAGAGAGACAGCATGAGCAGGGGAGGGTCAGAGAGAGAGGGAGTCACAGACTGAAACAGGCTCCAGGCTCTGAACTGGCAGTCAGCACAGGGCCCGTCGCGGGGCTCAAATCCACGAACCGCGAGATCACGACCTAAGCGAAAGTTGGACGCTTAACCGACTAAGCCACCCAGGCGCCCCCCCTTTTTTTTTTTTAAACCTCGTAATAAAGATTCTAAGAATTCCTACAGTAAATAAATCTGTAAGACATAGCTTAACTCCATATTACTCCAACATATGTAACACAGAACTGTGTGTGCGTGTGTGGTATACCATTAGCATCCTGATGAACTAGAGAATATTAGGATTAGGAATATAGGCTTTGGGGAAAAGAGGTATCAGTGAACAATGACAGCTTTACTGCTTATTACTAGCTATGTGACCTTAAGAAAATCATGTAATCTTTATGATTTTTACTTCTCCCTTTGAAAACTGGAGATCATACCTATACATCAGGGACTTGCAGGAATATTAAATGTAATAATGTATAGAAAGAACATATCACAGCTCCTGGCATCAAGTGGATCTTCCCCAAATGGTCAGCCATTATTTTCATGTTATTGTTTATGAAGTTAAACTGAATGGCTGAGACTTTCTGGGCCCCAGGAGAAACATGTTAGGAACTGCTAGATTTCACTTACGGGCTTGAAATATTTGTGAGTGTTGTATTGGAAGTCTGGATGTGAGTGTGATCTTTTCTGTCTCCCTTTGTTCATCTTTGAGTAAGGATGTGTGTTCAGCCTTGAATATCTCCCTGCACTTCATTCTCAACACAACACCCCGAGGGGTTCTTTTAAACCAGAAGTGGGAACATGTCACTTCTCTATAGCTCTCCACCTCGCTCAAAACAAAAACTGGAGCCTTCATAACATCCTCCAAGTTCTATGTCATCTAGCCTGCCAATGCCTATTGTACATCATTTTCTACTGTTGCTTATTCGGCTCTGGCAAATAGACTTCCTTGCTGCTCCTTGGACATGTCAGGAACACACGTCAGGAACCTCAGGACCTTTGCTCTTGCTGGTCCCTCATGTAAGGTATCGTTCCTCCAATTGTGTGCATAGTTCCTTCCCTTAGCGCTTGCAGGTCTTCACTGTAACGTTTCCTCCTTAAACTTACATACATCCCTATATACACCTGGCACTTTCCACTCCTCTTTGCTCTACATTTCTTTACTACACATCTAATATTTGCCTGTTAGTGTTTTGTTTCTTGTCTGTTTCCATTCAACGAAACATAAGCTTCATGAGAGTAGAGATTTTGTCCCTTTCATTCTCTCCCATAGCTTAGTGTCTAGGATTGTGCCTGGCACATCGTAGATGCTCAATAAATGCTTATTAAATTAAATACATGTAAGAACTACATGCATTTTGTTGCTATAGACTAAGTACATTTCCTCTAAGCCCAGTTTTGGATGGCTCATTGAAGCATGAAACACACAATTACAGGCTGGTCTGTGGTTTTTATTAGTGTTTTCTGGGACCCATCAAACAAAAAACTATACTTTGAAAAATAGAACTCTTTCATAAAACAAAAATACTCAGTGTTAATTTCACATAGTTTGAAGGGTAAGATTTCTGATTTAAAAAAAAATAGTGGCAGTAGGATTGTTTTTCACAAATTGCCAACCCAGAAGCCAAATGGGAAGAAAAGCAAGAATTATGCAGATAGTTACAGAAAAGATTAATCCCAATTAAACTAACTTTGTGAGGGCTTATACATTCCAGGGGCTCATAAGGCACTGTCTCAGTGGGGTTTTATTAAGTGCTCTATATCTTATTCCAGAAATGGAATCCTGAGACCCAAAGCTAAAGCTGACTCAGCTCTGATACCGTTGTTGCTGTGCTGTCCCTTTCCCCCCACAGTATGTATCCAGGCAATAGGGTCATGTGGAACATCTATTACATTCCATCCAGTTAAAGAAGCTCCTCACATATTTGGCTCCATGATGTGCACCTAGTAGGCACTCAATAGTAACTATAGAAGAATAACATAACTGTCTTTCCCTCTTACTAGTTTACCTTCTCCTATATTTTATACATTTGAAAAACAACACACTTGCAAAATTAAAGTCTAACATGCATGTCTAACCTTATCAAAAGATCCCTCAGCATTTTTCAAAGTGACAAAAATATATATATATATATAAACCAACCCCCGTATACTAAAACTCAGAACTGCTTTACACTTAAATAGCAATTTACATCATATAAACACATTCATAATCTTCATTGGTTAAAACAGGTCAAAGGTCCATTACTGGCTTCTTGTACCAAATAAGGCTCACAGCTCCTAATAAGGCAACAGAATTCTCAGCCGACATATGTTGGCTTGTGAAACCAAACAACTTGTCTGTTTGGTTTCATTTTAGCACAAGGAGGAAGGCAAAGTAAAAAGTCTCACAGTAGAATGTTCATCTCATAGATAATGTGTCCTTGAAGTGGTAGCCATTGTGCTTTTATTCCAGTGAAGAAATGATTCACATCCCAATTATGGATATGGAGACATCTTCCAGAAGACATTCATCCATTAAGTCAACAAATATTTGCTGAGGACCTATCTCATGCTAGGTGCTGGGAAATATGGGTAATATATAGTCCCTGCCCTCAAAGAGCTTACAGTCTAACAAGGCAAGAACTTTAAGGAAGAACCAGCATGTTCAAAGGAAAACTCATCACCTGGGTCTGCCCTGGACAGAAGACAAGTTCAAGTAGCTGCAGGTGTCTGTTTCTGGAATTCAGGGCCTTTGCTCAAATTTCATCAAGTCAAATATCCTGGAGCCTCAGATTATCTAAGTCTGATAAAGTCTTAGCAACACATGTCCTGCCTCAGATTCCCATGAGAATGACAAACTAGAGCCTAAGCCTTGAGAATTCAAGGAGACCAGATATAATGAGCATGTGAGCATCCAACACAGATAAGTTTTCTTGAGTGAGGAGCTAAGAGTCCCCACAAGAGTTCCCGTGGAAGTGGGGGGCTTCACCCGATGCTGGCTTATCTCTGGGATTTTGCTCTCCCTTGCAACACTGTGGTGGGAAGTATTCTGTTCACACCCTAAGTTGGCATGGCTCAATTACTGTGAGTTCTCCAAGTCACGAACAGCACATCGAAAATGCATCAGCTCAAGCCAAGACAATAGAGAGATATGCTAAGAACTTAATACTCCAGCCTATTTAAGCAAGAACTAGGTGCCAAGAAACCGTCACTTTCAACAAATACTGCAATCTGCTAATTATCTGCACAACTGTTCCGATCAGTACTCTCCAGATTTACTTACCACCTAGCAGAAAGTGCCCTTGATGGAGAGGGTGCAGAAAGAGCCAAGGCCAATTTGGAGGAATATGAGAAACAGACAACTTTGGGGAAGGGTGAACTCAGGGAAGGATCTAGCCACCTTAGGTGATGAACAGGCAAGGGCAGGGAGGAAAATGCAGAGAGCATACTTGAAGAGGTCCCTAATAACGCCACATGGTTCAGATGCACACAGACATGCAAGCATTCGTGTATTTACACCAGTTCCGATAGCTGGATGTGTAATTCATTCCATGTGAAACGTAAAATGCTGGAAAGGCCTCACTGTCCTTCTGCTTCACTTGGAAAAACACGCTGTGTTTTTTATGCAAGCAGATTTCAGGTCTGTGTTGCTCATTGTTGTTTCTCACAGTTCCCTCAGTAACTGTTACTTGACAGCCTATGTGGAGGTGACCAAGCCAGGAGGAAATAAAAGTGGACTTGGTGGTAACTTCAGAAGATCATCTCACTAAGCCGGGGCTCCAAGGTCACCATCCGTAAGGGCTCTCATTATAATCAGGACAAATTCTTAATTCTTACTTCCTACCTTCTGAATATACTACAAACACCACAACCTTTGGCTGTGAATCGCTCACCTTCGCTGAGTGAGACACGGTGGTAGGTGCTCCATTACTTGATGAGATCCGTTGTCTTCACCCCTGCATTTTTGCTCAAGATAGAGAGGCAAAAGGGGGGAGGAAAGGCAAGGACATGGGAAACCAAAACAAAAAGGTGCTAAAGGGATCTGAGTGCTTAAACTCACTTGCAAAGTGTCTACAGGCCCATGTCCCGCCCAGATGGCAGGGCCCAGTGTCAGGTCTCCAAGCACCTCAGAGCAATTCCACTGAACAAATCCCCAGCTTCTTACTGACCAGAACTCCTGAGCTGAGCTCTCTGTTTCCCTTCCATCTTCCTTTCTTTTCTGTCTTTCTTTAAAACAAATAAACAAACAATAACAACAACAACAACAACAAAAATCCCTCTGGACACAAATGTAGGCAACATATCATTCACTTTGGGATGAGCCCAGATGAGACAAGAAAGAGATTAGCCAAAAGAGGAATGATTAGAAGAGTTAACATGTGCAAAGATTTTCCCTGGAACCCTCTCTCTTTCTCTCTCTCCCTTCCTCCTTCCTTTTCTCTCTCTCTCTCTCTCTCTGTCTCTCTCATTCCTGTCTCAGCATTTCCTTCTGCAACTTAATTTAGACTCTGCTTTGTGATTCTAGTGAAATGTCTTCTATTATAGTTCTCACTACATTACTATGTTCAATTTATCATCTGACTTTGGCTCTCATCTGGGGTTCTGAACATTCCCTCTAGAAGTCCCATTCCTAAATTCCCAATATCCCCAACATTTTAAAAATTAAAAGTTGGTTGACTTTGCAGCCTTGCTTTTACTTTAGAAACTTAAAGATCTACACATATTTTTGTTCTGAGAGTAAATCACCACCTTCATCCTGACAGGCTACATCAGTGGCTGTCAGTCAAGGTCAGTTTTGCCTTGCAAGGGATATCTGGCAATTTCTGAAGATGTCACAACTTCAGGGATGGGAATCTTATTGGCATTTACTGGCTATAGGTCAGGGATACTGCTAAACATGCCACAATGCACAAGACAACCAAATAATGCACAATAAAGAATTACTTAGCCAAAAATGTCCATTTTTTCTAATCGAGAAACCAGGGGCTATAGGAATACAAGAGCAAACTCATCACCACCTCCTTTTCCCCATTTATTTTTGTAGCGATTGGGATAAAAACAACCAAGGCTAGACACTCTCTTAAATATCTAGAAGTGAGCAGAGGTGGCAATTGAAGTTTTTCCCCCAATCATCCAAAGGGGAGGGAGAAAAACAGCCTTGGCATCAGGTAAATCATTCTTGAATGAGTAGAAAGCCCCCAACCATTATTCTTCTCACTGATTTAAGCATCGCAAGTCCTGTGATTATGCTGTGATCAAAGTCCACTTGGATTTTGGAAATCTTCATGTTCCACTCACGGGCTCCTAAAGCCCAGGTTAAACTTCCCAGCATCCTCTGGTTCATCCTGTCAGTCTGAGACCTTGGAGTCGATGCTCATGACCACATCCACCTCTCTTGATGAGGCCACGTGGATGTGATGCGTAAGTGCAGAGGACGCATCACCTTTTCCTAATCATTTGCATATAAAAACATTTAATGCCCTCTAATATTTTTTTTTCTTTCTTTTCGCAAGAAGCGTAAGGCTACCAATCCTGTTCTTCTTGCAGTGGAAAAGAACTTCACGATAGAGGCAAAAACAAATCACGACCGCATACAAGCATCATATTTCACAGAAAACTGTGTACATTTGTTCCCCATATAGGACATACTTCAAAGTAACAAAATAATTGTATCGACTGTAGTGTTCATTCTTCCCGTTAGAAGCGGATGCTGTTCCCCCTCCTCGTGGCACATAAATATGAGAGTAGTCTTTGAACTACTCGTGTCCAGGAATTCTTGGTTGGCTATCATTTGGGGTATGTGTTGGTCTGTGTTCAAGTGTTGGCAGATTCAGTTTTCGTTTTCTCTCCATCCACGTGCGTTCTTCCCAAATTTATATACCAGTCTTCGTCCATCTACACGCTCCAGAATTTCTCTTTTGTAGTAATATCTGTAACAAAGGACATCGCATGAGGTGGCTGGGCAGACTGAGACCGCCAAGGAAATACCTGGTCATGGCTGGGACTGGAAACTCCTCACCTCATCGCTCGGCTGAGTTTTTCATAGGTCATGCTGCTGTTGTTCTTCTTTTTCCCCCACAGCTGAGCCACAGCTTCCGATTTCAAGAACCTGAAGATGCCCTCAGACCGGTCTTCCCACTTGATTAACCCCGGGTTCTTGTCTGGGTTCAGGAGGATGTCACGGATGAATTCCCATAAGTGAGTCCCTCGTGGATCTGAGGAGAAGTTGGAAAAGGAGTTTATTAATGGCCTAAGTCACAGCAAAGAAGGAGCAGTGGAAGCACAGTTTGTGACATTTTCCAGCAAATAGGACATACTCCATTTTCCCCTATCTACCGGCAAAGTCAGACAACAAGATGACCAAATATCAGAACTAAACAAAAGGCAATTGGGGTGCCTGGGTGGCTCAGCTGGTCGAGCATCCAACTTCAACTCAGGTCATAATCTCATGATGTAAGTTCAAGCCCCAGGTCAGGCTCTGTGCTGACAAACAGCTCAGAGCCTGAGCCTGCTTCAGATTCTCTATCTCCCTGTCTCTCTGCCCCTCCCCTGCTCATGCTCTGTCTCTCAAAAATAAATTTTAAAAAATGTTTAAAAAATGTTTTAAATAAACAAAAGGCATTTGAGAATGAACTAGCACAAGTTTTTAGCTTATAAATCAAGAGTCTGAGACACAAAGAATGTAAGTGATTTGATCGAGATCGCCCAATTAACCAGTGTTAAGCTAAGACAAAGGAATAGGTCTCAGACCTCCAATGCCAGGGGGGAGTCTCTTTGAATTACCGTTGACAAATTGCTCAGGATTCATTTTAATCCATTATTTCCCTGAGGAGCAAATTTCAACCACTTTCGTTTAGGACCTCAGCCTAAGTGTATCACTTTCACCCAGCGACTCTGCCTCAGTCAAATGCACATTGACAGGGCTCTGGAACTTTAACCTCCTAGAATATATGGGGGCAGGGTCTTGTAGGAGTGAGGGGGCCAATTTGAAAATGAAGCGGTTACCAAAATGAGATTAGCAACTGAATCCTACTTGACCCCCACCAGACTCAGCCACACAATTCCTCCTGCCGTGGGAGGTTCTGTGCTCATTCAATTCTGTGGAATGATGTGGAGTACAGATAGTAAAGATGCCCTGTTCCCTATCATTCGTAGATTACACCATCTTGATTTCTTTCTGTGCCCTCTTCTCCATGACTCTGATACTTCCTAGATCTTCGTTTGATTACTGGGGGACATATGACTTCGAAAGAGCACTGTTGACTCTTAAGGGTAAACAGTCATTTCCTGGATTGATAACTCAACAGAGGTAGGAAGCCAACAGTCAACAAAAGGAAAAAAAAAAAAAAAGAAAAAGATACATCTCAGCTACTTCTTCCCATCTTTCTTCTCTTCCCATCCACTTTTCTGGAATGGGGGAAATCACCAACCTCCTGCCTGCAAGAAGTGCTTATGCACCTGGTATCTCAGTTTTAGAACAAATAGAGCAGCGTGAAGAGGAGCCATCCAGTGGGTCTCCACTTTGAGAAACTGCAGAGGGGCTTACCCAGCAAGTGATGCCCCTACTGTCTCACTAACACTGGCTGAGGTAAAGAAGGGAAGGCAACAGACAGAGGCATATTTGCCTAAAAACTAGCAGCCTGCAATTACGCCCAATGTGAAAGGAAGGGTCAAGAGCCATCTGAAAGCCCACCAACTTACTGTGTTTTTTGGTGTGGGACTTTGCAGGGTGGTCTTGCTCCTTTTTTATCTCAGGTGACTCTGCTAACGGAAAAAACAAGAGCTGTTTAATTTATCTCTTTCCTACAATCCTCATTCCCATTCATTCATCCACTCATTTAACCAATATTTTTTGAGCCCCTAGAACATGCCTGGCACTGTTTGTATATGTGGTATATGAGCAAAACAAAATAGAGCTGATAAAAACTATGAAGGAAAATATCGCAGGAAAAGAAATGGGGACAGAAGTATGATGATGGGAGTAATTTGCTGCTTAATATAAGGTGGTCACAAGAAGACCTCTCGGGTAAGGGGACCAGAAGGATGTGAGGAAAACAGCCAGCCATGAAGAGAGCTTATGGAAGAACCTGCTATGAATAAGAATAGTAAGCGCTAAGGCCCTGATGTCAGTATGTGTTTGGTACATTCAACAGAATAGAAGGAATCCGGTGCAGCTGTGACCAACGGGCAGAGGTTCAGCCTTGACGGGACTCTTTGGATTTAGCTTTATACTGAGAGAGATAGGAAGCCATTGAAGAATTTAGGTCATTGAAATAGTCAAGTGTGTATGTGTATGGGGGGGTTATAATACAAAATGTAAACATTTATAACAAAGAAAATGGCTTTTAAGCCCGAGGAGTGCCCTTTTTTGGCATGCAAAGTTACATTTTAATCAGCAGACAAAGGGACCATTGACTGGCCTGAGCTCAGTACAGAGGGCCACCAGTGGACTATGGAAACATAGATTAGTTTAACAAATGACTCATTATGGTAACCCTTGTGAGTATCGCCCAAGAGAAGATGACAGAGGCAGATCTGTGAAATGAAACTTCTTAAAAAGAAAACTAATTTTGTAGCAGTGCATGTGCACGTGTGCATGGGTATGTGGAGTGTGTGTGTGTGTGTGTGTGTGTGAGAGAGAGAGAGAGAGAGAGAGAAATTGGGCACTTCAGGTACCAGAAGGACCAAGGCAAATCTTACCAAAAATCTCTCAGTCAGAAATCCATGGTATTAATACAGAGGAGAGTCTCTAAATGCAAACCAATCCTGTTAAGGAATTAGGGGCCAGTTAAACGCCTCTCTTCTGTGAGCCATTACAACAGGGCTTCCTAAGCTGAGGTTCACTGACCCCTGTGTGGCCTACAAGGGCATTTCAGACTGACTGAAACTGTGTGCAGAGGGAGAGGACCCATGGCATTCATTTAATTGTCAAGAGCATCATTATTCAAAAAAGTTAGACTAACTCTTAGCTCCTAATTAAAATGGTTAAGAAGAACAGCTACTGTTTATCGAGCACTTACTATGTACCAAGCCCTGTGCTACTTTTACCTGAATGACCTTATTTATTTCACTCAATAACCTTGTGAGGTAGGTACTGTTATGATCCAAAGATTATAGCTGTGGTGGAGCTGAGACACAGAGAGGTCATATGACTTGTCTAAAGTCACACAGCCTGAAAGTAGAGTCAGGAGATGAACACAAACAATCTGAATCCAGAGGCTTTACTCATACTGCCATTCCGTGCCATTTTCATAGATGGTGGCACAGCACAGATTTCACAGAAGTCTTCCCTGCCAAGAATCGGGGTCTGTTCTATAGTGCTCTAGCTAGTGGGGAGAAGCAGTTCCAACTTGAGGATTCTGTATTTTCCAGCACTCAGGGACACATTCACCTATATGGGCACACAGCTTGTCACGACTCAGTATTCCTAGCTGTTCCTCTGCAAGGTGGGTGGATTTCATCAGCTCTGGTGAGCTGAGAAGCCTCTTATTCTTGTTAAGAATCTCTCCCCTGGCATTGCCAGCAAGAGGGCCTCCCCCTGACTTGGGTTTCTCCGAAATCTGGAAGGGCAAATTCACAGGAAATGTGAGGAGACTCCACTCTCCCTCCCTGTAGGTTTCAGGGTGAGGTTGCAACATCCCATCAGGATGTGACAGTATTGCGACAGGCCTGGCACCCACCCCGGTTTCCAAGTGATACATCACGCTGACAGGGCCGCGTTGTTCTGCAGACAAAGAGTGGCATTTACCCAGTAGGCCACAAGCAAAGCTCATTTTCCAATGGCATCCAAGAGGGTTGTGGGGCCATTATTTCAGAGCCAGGCTTGAATTCAGAACAACTGAAGTGTTTCTTGGCTTCTTGGCCTCAATAATAATATTTAGGGGGTTCCAAGCTGATACAGAATCAATTACTTTGGGGTGACAGTAACTTAGCAAAAGAGATGGAAACCTTAGACCCTCTCCCCAGAAAAATGCACATATGTGCACACTCAGTGAGAATCTGTGAATAACCGCAGGGGTCTAGGCTCACGTAGGAGTCTAGATTTAAAGACCCCAGACCAGGCAGAGCATGAGGGAATTTTCTCTGTGAGATGTCAGCCATTTTCCTAGACTGGACCTCCGTCCAACTTAAAGAAAAGCTAAAAATAAAGAATCCCCCAATAAAAATGGTTCCATCATAAATAATATGAAGGACAATGCAGCCAAAGGCAAAAGCAACTCAAGATTTCTTCCAGCCTCCTCTTCCTGTCCCCGGTGTGTGTGGGCAAGCTGTGGAATCACCGACCTGCCTTAGCACTAAAGTCTTTTGATCTGAAAGCTCACTTTAATACAATGGCCTCTCCCCCTGTGTCTTCCCCTCACCCCAAAATAAAAGTCAAAACCTTTGAAGTTAGCCATGTGGTTAAGTGACTCATTCTTATAAAATAATGGCTCCCTCTGGGGAAGTTGTCCAGCTTGGCTTTCTCTTGCTCTGCTCCCAGGTACCTCAGCCCAAGGTCCAGTCTGGGCAAGGGCAGCACCAAGCCACAGGTTTGTGATGCAAGTTCCAGAGCATGACTTCAGCTAAGCCGCTTCGCAAGAAGTGAAGATTAGAAGCATTTGCATGTGATTCAGCTGTGAGCCATTTCTTTACGGGATATACAAATGTCAGTGTTATAATAGACCGTGCCACCCTAGCTCTAGGCTCAACAAGTCAGTGAATAAACACATCAAGCCCCAGTTGGCGTGATTGGCTCGAGGACTATCGGGCAGATCAGGAACACTGGCAGCAGCCATTTTGTGAAATGGGCAGATGACAGAGAAATCAAAACAAAGCCTGCTTCCCCACCTGCATTTATCACAGAGGGCATCAGTGTACGTTGAGCCTCGCCTTCGCTTGGCTTGTAACTTGCATTAAAACATAGAAAGATATTTACCTGCGCCCAATTTAATGGGAACTTAAAACCTAAAGACTCAGGCAAATGACAAAGGTCTTTTTATAGGGGTTGGGGGTGTGTTCTGGTCCCATCCAGTAGAGACTAAACCTTTCTGGAAGGAATGGACCCATCATACAAGGCTATAATTCAGTATCCCACGGGAGGGCTGTTCCTCCAAAGAATCTACCAAGCCCAGACGCTGAGTTGATTTCTTGCCATCATAATTCTGGTAGAGGTCCTGGATTGTTTCACGGTGTTACCATCGTAGGGTAGGAATAGGGTACAGGGGAATACAGATCAATGGAGGTAAGGGTGTGCAGATCTGGAAAGCCTACTTTTAAGGATGATTCAAATATGGAATAAAGGGACAGTGTGTTCCCTGTGACTGCAAATGTGAAAGCAGAATGGGCCCTTGTTGGTTCTGAGATTCTAGAAGATAAGTCAGGATACAGAAGAAAGAAGGCTAGCCAGGCTCTGAGGGCAGGGGAGCTGTGGCCTGGCTTCTATGTTTCCCAGGTGCCCGAAGACCTAATGACCCCTGAACTTAGGAAGTGGTTGGTGCAAGGTTATTCTCAGCTACAATCTTTTGTCATAAGCCAGAGATCCGACCGGAAGGACACAAGAGGTGCCACCTCACAAAGTGTGAGAGGAAGTCAGAGTGTGATCGGGTGGTTTCTTCAGCTCTGAAATCCTGGGTCTTGACTGGGTGGCCACAACTGCTGTAGAAATTTCCCCTCAATTATTTCAGTTCCCCCAGAATGGCAAACCCACTGCAGAGCCTTTCCAGTGTCTGATCTATTTCCTAAGTTAAACAAATCCTTCTAGTGACACATAATGCTCTGGGCTATTGGGTGAGGGGGAAGTAGGGAAATGAATTCGCCTTCATTCTTAACTTCAGTTCCAGAAGCATTTGCACTGGCTTTCAGCCCTGCTTCATTCAAGGGGTTTGACCCGAGAACAAAACCTCAAATCTTGTTATTTCAGTTCTCAAAAACACAGTGAACAAAAGAAAAAAAAAAAAAAGAGGGGGAAGTCAGGGGAGAAGAGGCTGTTTGATTCCAAGTTCTTCATTTAAATCCCAATTCTTAAGATGCCCCAAATTCAATTCCAGGAAAAGAGCAATTGACTCGTGACAAGTCCCAGCTCCAAAACTCACAGACCCAAGCAGAGCTGTGGGTTCGTACGCAGGTCAAGGGACAACATGGAACCATCTGGTCACCTCCCCAGTCCTCACATGGCACGTGCCAGTGTCCCTCTTTGTAAGGGGAGGGGGAAATATAATCTGAAAGCACCTCTCTGGACTCACATCAGACCAACCCCCTCAGTGGAACCTTGACTGAGAGTCAAGGGTAGCCCCAGTTGCATCCAATTTTAACCAAAACAACTAATGTGAACATAATTCCTATAAAGTGCACGTGGTCTGACTAATCAGAGTCCTTCTGAGCCATCAGGGGCAGACTTAAAAACTGACCTGTGATAACCAACATTCTAGAAATGTCCAACTGCCACCCCTCTACCCAGAGGCCATCAGCAAGGGTTCACTGATCTCTGAAGGCCACATTTAGATATTCTTCCCCTAAAGTCAGATAGAATTTGTTGAAAATTAGATATAGCCTTCCTTCCCCCATAAATATACCCAAGACTGAATAGTTTTATCAGATAATTTCCCAAGAACAAGTTTTGTTGAAAAGAGAGGTTTTTGTTGTCACAAGAGAGTGACTTGGTTTCACAGGAGACAAACACTTTTCCTAGATGCTTCCCTACTGGTCATTTTCAATGTACAAATTTTGGCTCAAAAGCAGGTCTCTTAAAAATAGCAATTCTATTCCTTTCCTACTCTTTTAATGAGAAAGACTCCATCTAGCAAAGTGGAAATGTAGAATGTTGATGATTCTTGTTAATTCTCAGTAAGGACTTGCAGGTGGCACGCTCAACCCCTGATGTCACGACAACTTACCGACAGGAAGGTGACCGGTGGTTGTCATGGAGATCTGGGCCCGGCAGAAAGTCTTGCTGTCCAACAAATCTGCGGCGGTGAAAAGATAAAGGACGTTAGAACCTCCCCTTACAATGTAACTTTGTGGCTGTTAGAAAACAGGGTAAGAATGTCAAAGGCCCTTAAGTGTCAGGGAGTTAGTTACCTACTGTGCTACCATAGCTGGTGTCGTATAAATAGTTTTCTTCTTTCCAGGTGTTCATGATGGAAGGGTCTGCAAAAGACAGAAAATGGGAATGGTCAGCAAGCGTCTTCCCCTGGGTGATGAGTTTGCCTTTTCTAACTCACTGCTCATCAGAGGGGTGCAGGACAGGGTGGGTGGTCCTCATAGAGAAAGGGTAAGATTCTGCTTCCGCCACATGTAAATGCATTTTTCTTCCAGTGTCATGGGGGAAATGGGCTTTGTCATGGCCCCAGCCAGGTGTTCTATACCTGCTGCCTCTTTGGGCAAGTGAGGCAAGTTACCTCGGTGGGACCCTGTCCTAGACCAACGCTTTGGCTTCCTGGGAATTTCCCCAGTCTGCACAGGCAGGGGGTGGTCTCCGGAGTCTTGCATTCTACTCCATAAAATTCACATTAGAAAAAGAAATTGTTGGAGGCAAATAACTGCTAATTAGTGAGCGTCTTTTCCTAGAAATCTCTTCCTGGGAGAACTGATGTTTCTTTGCGGGAAGTCTAGCCAGTCTTCTCGCGGTATCCTTAGGGTTGAAATTCTAGAAGTCCCCCTCCAGTTGGGTGACAGCTCCCTCCCTTCAAGATTTCTCCAATTATCTCAAGGGGTGACATAAAATTCTCAAAACAAAACAGAGGAGAAGGAGAAGAGCATGTCACCAAATCAAACAAACAACTTTTAAGAGTAAGGCCCTTGAAAAAGAACACGCTCCCTACT
>NW_027532182.1:794439-803453 GCF_008692635.1 Crocuta crocuta | reverse complement strand
CACGCTCCCTACTCCCCCCACCCCCACCCCTACAGCATGCTGGGTAAGCCTGTTTGACTCTTCAGATTTCAGATTTGAAGGAAACTCCCGTCCACCTACCCTAAATGGGGCCCAACTCCTACACAACCCCCATGTCTGGGACGATTTCCAACAGAAGCATTTTCTTTCCTGGCCAAGAGCCGTGAGACCTGGCAGAAGCTCTCACCTTGTCCCCACCAGGAACTTCCTGCTTTCGCCTCTTCACAGATGGAGGCTGCCCTCAGCTCCCCTCCTGTCTGGGTTCTGAATTTCAGGGTCAGGGTGGTAAGCCACTGGCCGAGTTTCATTTTGTTTTTATAGCATAGATAGTATAAAACCTGACTCACTGGCTAAGTCCTCCTGTTTACGCCATAGGGATTTAGCTGGTATTTTAACTAATAGCTACGTGTTTGGGCACCCCAAGCCCAGTCTCCTGGGGTCACACCCTTTCTCCTCATTGGGTCACCTCATACACCTGTTGTTGTCTCTGAAAACAAATTGAGCTGAAAAGGTTTGGGGGGTGTTGCCCCCTCTTTGAGCCGCTTCTCCCCTCCTCCTAGGGTGGACCTTCTTCTCCACCCTTTGGCTTAGCTTTTCCGAACTGGCAACACAAGAATGTCTGGATGGTCAAGGAGGAATATCAAGTTATTTGGGCCCTCTCCAATACCAGCCAGCTCCTCCAGTGGGCTGTCTGTCAGGTCCCGGTGGGAGTAGGGGTGGAGCCCCAGGCTCTGGGGCCAAGTCCAGGGTCTGCCTCTGGGGCAGTCAGGCCCAGAAACAGACCATATGGGGAACCCAAGCGCTGGTATCTGGGGGAGCAGGGGAGGGTAAGGCTAGGAAAACCTAATTAACATGCTTAGCAGCTATTGTTTCGTCTTTAATAGTGGTAGACTAGCCCCTTATAAGTAGAGCAAAAAACTGCATGGTGTCAATTTCAGCCCCTAGGGACTCACAAACCACCACAGGTCAAATCCCTTCCTTGGTGACTAGCGCACAACCCTCAGGGAGGCCCGTGGGAAACCCCTTCATCCCACGCGGCTCACAATCTCATGTGGGGAGTGACCCTGGAGCAGTGGCGGCTGCATGATTTTATCATGGCCAGTGGACTTTGGGGGACTTGCATTGCTCTCCCTAGATGGAGAGGTCATAGGCCAAAGGTTAATATGCAAGGAGCTCTGATTGGTTTCAAGCCTGGGGCACAGCTTCTCAAGGCAGCTCCTGCCTGCCCCCAGCAAGTCCAACAGACCAGCAGAAAGTCCTCAGGAGACAGATTTGGGACAGAGAAAGGAGGGCTGATTGGGCAGTGGAAGAACAAAAAAATGTAGATACTATGAGATTGCAGAGCCCACTCAGAGCCTAGAATAGGGTCTTTTGTCTAAAACTGCACCTGAGGCAGGAGTTGGGTTCCACAGCTGCTTTTGGATGACCCCCCCCCACCAAGGACCTTCCAGAACTACAACAGCACATCTGTATCTTCCTCCTTTTTGTGAAATACCTCCCCCCTTAGGGAAGAGGGGAGAAGAAACACTGGCCCTTGTCTCTTCCCTCCCCTTGCTTCTCCTAACTTGGCTCAGCCCAATGCCCTAACTCTCTTCCTATGGGGATTCCCACCTAGACTCTGCATTTTTCCTTGCTCCTGGACCAGAGCCTGGGTGGTGCCCCGATCGGCAGTGGGAAGCAGAGAAGTGTGGGCAGCATCAGTCTAGATTGGAAACAGATGGCAGCCACTGGTCCCGAAGGCAAGGAACCAGGCTTGCGGTGGGGTGGTCTGCTGGATGCGGCCAGGGAAGAGGCATCCCTGGGTTTCCGGCCAGCACACTGGACCCGTCCTGCTCGCACACTCTCCTGACTCCCTCCAACTGTCTTGCCCCAGGCTTTGCCTACCAAGTTGGCTCCCTTTGCTGCTACTCACCAGTTTGTTCCGTCTTGACAATGACATTGTGTGTGGACTGGAACAGGTCGCTGCTGCACTGGCCTGTGAAGGACAGATTGGGAAAGTCTGAGCTGGTCCACGCGGAGCCAAAACTTAAGCCACAGAAGTGAAACAAGCACACAGCCGGCTTCTTGGAAGACCTTCTGCCAATCCTGCTGTCTGTCCGCCCCTGTTGGCTTATGTGAAGGGGCTTCCCTCTCAGCATCTACAAACTGAGCCTGGCGTCCCTGGCCCAGAAAATCAGCAGCTAGGGCATCTGCATCAGATGGAATTATCTGGCCTTGTAGAGGGACACCATCTGGGATGATGGAAATAGAACTTCAGAAGTCAGAAGGCCAGTTTTCCCACTAATAGCTGCAAGGCACTTTGCTTTTCTGGGTCTTGGTTTCCTTGTCTGTAAATTTAGGGGATTAAACTAGATAAAGTCATTAGATGGCCTTGAAGGTGCTTTCCCCTACTAAGTAAAATATAAAAAATGAAATCGAAAATACACAAGAAACCATTTCAACTGGTTTGATTCTTCTTTGATCTTAAATGTAATGAAACCCATTTTGATTAGATCCAACCTATGAGGTATGTCCACATCCATGAACACCAAATTAAAAATATGTAAAAGTTATATATTATATATATAAATATACGCACACACACGTGAATGAGTTTAGTATGTTTGTCCTCCCCAGCCAAAAGATGAGGTCATACCTTGAACCTCTCTGACCTTTGTGTTTCCCATCTGTAAAATGGGTACAAGGTTTATTTTTTCCATAAGGTCATCAAATGAATCAATTCACTTAGAGTGTCCGGTATAAATAAACACTCAAAGAGTATAAGTTAAAAGAAGGTCTACAAAAAGTCAAACAATGAAACAAAGGGAAGAAATCTGGTGAACAAGCACTCAGAGGCACCAACAGGATGCAGTGGGACCGGACAAGTCATGGGAGGTGAAAGATGGCCATAGCACCTTTGCTTTCTGCCTTAGGTTTCAATCAGGGCAGAGCTTTAAAGGAGTGGATTTAATTGAAGGTAGGGAGGTAAATATTTTTAAATCTTCAGCTCTCTCTGAAGACTCCTGAAGGTTATTAATAGAGCCTGGTTTGCTTTGGTTCTAGTAAAAGAAAAATGAGCAACCGTCTGTGTGAGCTGGTTGGGAAGAAGGGAGTGCCCCGGAGCTGCATGAGGTCATCCAAAATGGCCAGCCCAGCTGCCAGCTTTGAGGCCAGACCCTGGGTCTGTCACAGTCTGAATCTGGTTCATAGCCCTGGAACTGACGCTTCCCACAGTTCCAGCTACCTGCCCAAACACAGGTTCTGCTAAAACAGACATGCCCGTTCTGCTGTGGACAGGCCAGCTTGCTATTCCTGTGTATTATTCCCTTCTAAAATGCCCACAGTTCTCAGAAGAGCTAAGTTTTTACTGGTATTATCAGGAGAGCCTTATGTCAGTGTCAAAGACACTCTGCAAGATGAGTTATCTGCCCTACGTGGCTGTCTGCCACACTGACAAGCCAGTGTGGAAGGTGTGTGAATAAACTATCACTGGTGGACAGTGTGTGAAATGGTAGCCTGCCTGTGTTCTGGGAGAGGCTTCAAGAAAGACACATCTGGGGCGCCACACCAATTCCAGAAATCACTGCAGAAACATCCCACACGTGTGCAGACTGTTAGTTCTAACGCAGCTTCCCCCCCTTTTTTTTGAGTTTCTGACCTTTTAAGAATCTGTTGAAATATTGCAAGCCATCTCCTCCCCAAAACACAGAGACCTAATTCTGCATCTCCTCTTACACCCCTGTTGGTCTCGTCTTANAAGAAAGAAAGAAAGAAAGAAGAAAGAAAGAAAGAAAGAAAGAAAGAAAGAAAGAAAGAAAGAAAGAAAGAAAGAAAGAAAGAAAGAAAGAGAAAGAAAAGAAAGAAAAAAGAAAAAGTATCCATGATGATCTTAACAAGCAAGTGATCGGGAATGAAGCTACGGAGACCTGTTTGGGAGGGAAAGAAGAAAAAGGTTTTCTGATAGCAAGTGTGAATGTCCAGCTTAAAAATTAACCGTAAGGAGAAATGAAATTATCTTGGGTTTATATAGGATTAGACACACCTGGAACCCTAGACTTTGTGCCTATTCTCTCGCTCCTTTCTCTTTCCCTCTCTGGGACCCAGGAATTTGGAGGTGAGACCATCACCCTCTGATGTCCCTGCCGGCTGCGGGGTCTCTGCTCTCTGCAGCCAGCCACGGGGCGGTGGGAGGGGGCGTGTGGAAAGAAGTAGAGAGAGAGAGTCACCGTTCCACTTGAGATGCTGCAGGTTGCTGTAGAGAAGCTGCCCCGCCGTCCCTGCCGCCCGCGTGAATTCCTGCAAACTCATGCCGCAGAGGTGCTCGCCGTTAACGTCGAACTCCTGGAAAGGGATGCAGCTGGCATCCAGCTGGTTGGTGTCCAGAAGGTGCTGGAGCCACTCCCACACCTGGTACTTGGTCCAGTACTGAGGATGGATTTCATGCCACTGGCCTCCGAAAAACCCGCCGGAAACTGCAAAACAGGAGGCGCTCCCGTGAGTGACCCCTGGTCTTTCCCGCACATCCTTTGGGACATGAGGCGCAGCGCCACTACAGTCAGGGGACGGCGGTGTGGGGGCGGGCGCGTGAGACGGGCCCTGGCGGGGAGGCTCTCAGAAACGCGGTCCGTCCCTCAGGTGCGGTGGGGGCCGATCATTAGCCGCCCTGCCTGTTCATGTCCTCCCTAGAATAATCCTTACCCCTGGGCACTTCCTGAGGACACAGACCTGAAATACTCTGAGACCATGAGCTCATTCCCAGCTCCTGCAAAGTGCCGTGCAAGCTTAAGCATCGCTAGTGTCAGCCGCCTATTAGCTTACTGTCCACACCCACACGGTTCCCTTCCTCTCTTTTCTCTTTCTCTCTCCCATTTTTTCCTCTCTCTTACACACACACACACACACACACACACACAACCCCAAATTCAGACCATTTTCAACCAAAAGTGAGGCCTGAGAATAAGGTTCTTTGCTCTCTGATACCTTTGCTTCTCCCCAGAGGGGTCCAGACTAGCCATCTGCTAACTGTGCTGATAGACCTCTGCTCCACCCCCATTGGTTATTACAGCCTCTATGATGTCACTTCCCTACTTAGTTACCCTCAGTGGCTTCCCATTATTCACTGAAAATTGACAAGTCAGGCACTGGGATTCTTTAGTAACGATTCTTCAAGTGATCTATCACCTCTGCCTTTTTTCTATGGTGTTCCTTCAGCCTGGTTTGTACCCTGCCAACACTACCTGTTGAATTCCTACCCAGCGTGGAGACTCTGGCCATCCCATAAAGCCATCACAGATCCCCCCAGCTTACAGCAAGGGCTTGATGTCCCCTGAATCTCCGGGAGATGTGCTTGGCATTTCTCTTAATGGCTTTTGCTATGTTCTGCTTTTCTTTACAAATCTCTAAGTTCTGTCTTATCCTTCTTTGTAAATTGTAAACTCAAGGTCATAGACTCTGTCTTACTCATCTTTGTATCTCCTACCAAAACTCCCTCAGAGACTGAGCCATCGTGGGTGCTCTCTCCTCTCTCTCTCTGTCTCTCTCTCTCTTTGGTGGAATTTGTTGCTGAAGAAATAATGTAGGACTCTAGAAGAGTTTGAGGTGCATTCACAAGATGGTTAAATTAAATACCAGTGAAGAGAAGTAAAATTCATCAAAGGAAATAAATATTGCTGACTGGGATGTGGGCTAGCCTTCTGCATATGTGACTCTCCTGTGCTCATTTAAGAGAACATCACAAAGTCACCCCAAAGTCCTGGTCCTGGAGGAGATAGAGAAGGGAGGGCCACCCTCTGGGGACATGGTAGCAGGGCTGAGATCTGATAGTCCTCTTGAAAACAGAGGTCAAGGGGAAGAGCTCTCATCCAAGAAAGATGAGGGGCAGCCCACCAAGCTGAAAGAGGTGGCACATGGCACACAGATACTCCCACAAACTGAATGATGGACCAACGCGGGAAAACATAGTGCAAGAAAACCGTCTCTAATTTTTTTCTTCAAAGGCATGCTAGATGAGTACTTCTCAGACTTTAATGTGATTGTCAATCACCAGGGAATGCTGTTCAAATACAGATCCAAATTCCATAGATCTAGGGTGAGGCCTGAGTTTCTGCATTCCTAACAAGCTTCCACATGATGATGGTCATGATGATGATGATGATGATGATGATAATGATGATGATGGTCTATGGATACAGGTTGAGTGACAAGGAGCTAAAGAGCTCCAAGGGTTTGAGCTTTTATTTATTTATTTATTTATTTATTTATTTATTTATTTATTTATTCATTCATTCATTCATTCATTCATTCATTCATTTTACACATAGTTTATTGTCAAATTGGTTTCCATATAACACCCAGTGCTCATCCCCACAAGTGCCCTCCTTCATGCCCATCTCCCCCCTCCCCAGCGTTTGATTCCCTTAATGCTGGTTGCCTAGCCCGCAACACCTCAGAAAGGCTGACGGGAGAATGTTTCCAACCCAGTCCCACTTTTGCTCACCCCCTCTGAATTCACCCCCTGCTTCTAGACTTCAGGAGCATTAAGAGCAGGAGATGGAGGTCATTTAGGCACGAAGGTGACTGCCAAGGGTTATATCTACCACTCACAGTATGTGCTTCACTCCTTGCCCATCATGGCCAGACCAAAGCAGCCCTAAACCCTCCACTGGGGCCCTGGAGGGGAAGCCAGTTGTGATGGGGAACAAGGATAAGGATTGGAACAATCTAGTCCCAAAATTTAATTACATAGAAATATTCCCAAATATACAAACACACAGAACTTACATTGGCTCTTTCCACATCCCTCCAATTTTGTTTTGTCTCACAAAAACAGCTGTTTAAGGATGGGGTATATTTTCATGGCTCCCTGCATCTTTGATATTTTTTCCCAAAATAATTATACTGCTATGATAGCACAGCTCTGAGTTTACAAATAAGAGAAATAACTCTCAATAACCCAACAACAGGCCTCTCCATTTCCTCTCCCAGCTTCCAGAATAAAGGATAGTTCCTGATATTGTATCCTGTTAGAACTTGGATGGAGCGCCTAGGTGGCTCAGTCGGTTAAGCATCCGACTTCGGCTCAGGTCATGATATCATGGTTCGTGTGTTCGAGCCCCACAACAGACTCTGTGCTGACAGCTCAGAGCCTGGAGCCTGCTTCAGATTCTGTCTCCCTCTCTCTGATCCTCCCCTGCTCACGCTGCCTCTCTCTCTCTCAAAAATAAATAAAACATTAAAAAAAATTTAGAACTTGGGAGAAGCAGAGACTTTTGTCTAAAGTTGGCTGGGGAGTTCTCCCCATCTGCCAGGGGACTCATCAGATTCCGGAAGTTTGAGAAGAAGCCCTGAAAATCCTAGAAGTTCCGCTCTTGTCTATTATTCAACTGGCCCCCATCAATCATGACCAGAAACTGGGCCTTCTTTGGGGCCTCTGGAAGTTAAGGTGTAAAAATGGCCTCTAAATTCTATTCCCTGCTAAAAAAACACTGCCCCAGCTTTCTCCAAAGCACAGAAGAGGAATACTGTCCTAATCCGGGGTCCACACTGGGGATGCCAAAGACGTTCCAAGCTGAAGAAACTCCCTACCCTATTTGGAATCCTCCTTTGAGGTCCTCCCAAGGAATATGAGATCTGTCACAGAAAATGTCACTGCCCTGAAAGGGTAGCAGTTCTGTGGACAGGTGACCAAATAAGGGAAGGTCACCTGACCATGCTTCCCAACCTTGTTTGACTGGGGTTCTGAACTGAAAGGGGTGGTGCTGCACTTGGATCAACTGCTCATTGGAGAATACAAGCCTTCCATTATCCTCCTTTCCCTGCTTTGCAGGCTGTGCTCACCAACGGCCCATTTCCATTTCTCTGGAGAAGCAAGAGCCGCAGAATCTCTTGCAAGGAGATTAGCAGCCAGTTTGGGGCAGGAGAAGAGCCCAGAGCTCCTTAAACCCACCGCAGTCAGATGCACAGCAGTCGGCCTAAACCTAAAGTCTTCACAGTGGGGTGTGGGGCCCGATTCAGCAACGTCTTTATCCAGTTCACTTCTACAATAAACCGTGGGCTTGATCCCCAAAGCCGCATTAGCAAACCCTCCCTCTTCTAATCAATCGGCTCCAAATGAAAGCCCCAAAGGGAGACACATGGCCTAACAAATCTCTCCCCATATGAAGGCTGGTCACAGAAGATGAAATAGAAGGAATAAGCTGCTATAACCCTGTCTTTCTTAAGTTCCATGCTTCCATACAACACATAACACACACACACACACACACACATACACACACACACACACACACCTTTCTCTGCTATCTTATCTTGATATCCCAGCCAAACACTGTTAAAAGCTTCAGCAGGTGGTCTTTCTTTTGGGTATATCTTCTACCACCCTCTCTGCCAGGCTGCTTTGAATATTGGGAGGAAACAATGGAACATCTCAAGCCAGCTTCTGTCTGGAGACCCAAGAGCCTGTGGCTCATTCCCCACACCCCTGCTGAATAAAACCTGCATTTTTCAAACATTAAGTTGAGAAACAAAGCGTAATTAAAACAGAGGAAAAAGCCCCACGGGGTGTGACACTGACGCCCACTTGGTCCCCTTACCATTGCACGTGGGGTAGCTGTCTGTCCAGGTTGGCTGCTGGTGGAGGAGACTGTTGCTGGGGTTGAGATTCATTACACCACTTCCTTCCAGAATCATGATCTGTAAGGGGATCAAATAGTTCGTTCGGTCAGTGCCTCTGGGACAAATGTCATTTGGGAGCACAGATCATAAAGTTAATTCAGGAAGGAAAAAAAAAAAAACAGTTTGTCCTTCCATCCATTGCCTCCAAAGTATGTTACCACAGCCCTTTCAGTAAAAGCAAAACTCATTGGCAATTAAAAATTTCCAGGTTCAACTTTCATATGCATGAGGCAAGTTTTTACAGCCACCCATTCATAAATGAATAATCTCTGATCGGGAATGAAGCAGGAGGAAAATGCAATACCTGCTCCCAGGGCGAGTCTGGCCAGCAGCCACGATTTTTT
>NW_027532182.1:651216-794408 GCF_008692635.1 Crocuta crocuta | reverse complement strand
CCACGCCCGTTTTTTTTTTTTTTTTTTACAAAAGTGAAAATGCCAAAGAGATTTCGTGTAAAGTAGAATTGCAGTCAATAAAAATCCAAGCCAGTGGCAGCATAGACCCGGCACCTGTGCAGGAACTTGGGTCTGAAATCAGATGTTCACAAGTCCCAACACAACTGAGCAGCCCTGCACTCGGACACCTGACCGAGTTTCCTTGGTGCAGATGTCTGTCTGCCACAGCCCACATCCACATCCATGCCCACATCCACGTCTCAGAGGACTTCAGTCGTCTGTGCTTAGAGGTCCTCCAGAATTTGGCTCCATGATAATATCAGGAATCCCAGTAAAAATTCTGATGAGCATTTTATCTTCTTTTAGAGCCCTGGAGAATACTCCAAGACCTGGGCTTGGAAACTGACCTGGGGGTGGCCCTCTCAGTCTCTTTTTCTCAGTAAAGGGCAGAGGAGAAGAGCCTTTGTCACATGGGAAACTCTTTGGGTTTTTTAAACAACATAAACATTCTATGCTTTAGAACAACTCACCTCAACCCTTCAGCGTTGATAATATTCCCTACTCTCAAGCCGGACACTCTCTTCCTTTTCAGACTCAAGCCCTAGAAGTAGGTTCAATCATTCAAAAGAAGAGCCGCCTGTTTCCAGAAGGTGAGCGAGCATGCCACAGGGCCTGGAAAGATCATTTGCTCGTTCTAAAAGGTTGGGGTGGGGAGAGGAGGTAGCCTTATAGCAGCAGCTCATGGAAATTTTTCTGCCTGTTTGGGGGAAATCTTATCCTTGGGTGTCACCAATGTCCCCGGGATTGAAACTGCTCCAGCAGAGAGGTTCCAGCCTCCCAACCCCCTTCCTCCAACTTGGCTCCTACTCCTCTGGTGCTAGGTGGACCTTCAGAGGGGGGAAAAAGGGTCTGGAAGAAGCATAAAAATTCATTCGCGTATCGATTCACTCAACAAATATTTACCAGCCATACAATGGGCTGGGTACTATTCCAAACACCAGGGACAGAGCAGGGACTAGGAGTCAAGCTAGGCCAAACAGGAACATTCGTGATGATTATTAACATCATCATGGTTGTTTGGCAAATAATTAGGCCTGAATCCAGCCTAAGTAGAAGGTAGAGAAAGAAAGATAGGAGGAGAATGCAGCAGACCAGGGCAGAGCTGGGCTCTGTGTGGCAGCACCACATATATGAGGGTCAAAGCCAGAAGGAACAGACTTGATTCCAAGCTCTCTCTACCCCTTACCGGCCAGTTAGTAGTAACTCAGACAAGTCACTAACTTCTAAGAACCTGTTTCTTCACACGCAGAATGCAAATCATCAGACCTACTACGTGCTCTGATTGGAGATTAAACGAGTTTCTGTATCTGGAGCGCTTGACACAAAGTGAGACACGGCTATATGGCGGGTGTCACAATGAGAAGAGTCACTTCCCCTCTGGTAACCCAAACAGGAAACAGTCTTGGGCCTCAGTTTCCTTGTGCAAAAATTTAAAGACGGTGACTAAATCGATTTGTACGTTCCCTTCCAGAAACCTCTTTGCTTCTCTTTCTCAGAGAAGTCAAGCCTTCTTCTCCTTTTCCCATTGAGCTTTCTAGAACAGTTGCCCCTCAGCTAAAAAGTCCGATGGGTGACTTCAGGGCAAAAGAAACCTGCAGGTCCCCAGAGGGGCGGCTGGGGGAGGGAAGGGGCACGGCCAGGTCTCCTGTTTGCTCAAGGCTGGGCTTGTTCCTCGCCAGCATTTGCTCAACCACAAGCAGTAGAAAGGTTACTGTTTAACCCTGAAAGAGCCGAAGCTCAGGGCCCAGCCCATCTGCAGGGAGGGTTCAGCCCTTCAGGACTGGGCTGGGGGAAGCCTTCTCTGAAATTCTTTCACAAGGGTTTGCCTGCAGGGCTGTCCCAACGTGGCCTGGGCCAGTCACCAGCTAGCTATTCCTCAGTCAGCTCGGGGTTTCTGTTCACCACTCACTGCTCCCAAACCTAGAAGGCAGGTTGATGGGAGGGCTAAGCACCCAGCTTTAGATTTGGAGAGAGTTGGGCTCAGATCATGGGTCCCCTGCTTGCTGCGCAGGACATTGAGCAAGTTCCACGTCTGTGTAGCCAAAAACTTTCTAATCTTCACTTTCCAACCTTCACTTTCCTCACCTATAAAATGAGAACCATCCCAAACTCACAGGGCTGAGAGAATCAAATGAGGTTGTGCCTGTGGAAAGCTTAGCAGTTACTAAAAAGGAATTCCATAAATATCATAGGACAACGCAGGCTAGCTCGCCCCTTGTGACCAAGTGCCCAGAGCCCCTTGCCTTGGGGTGGGCATCTTTTTTCTCTGCAATCTCCTGACTGCATCCAGCACTACTCAACCCATGGGGAAGCTTTGGGGATAAAGAGGCCACAGTTGCCCCATCACCACCTGCCCCGCACTGCCCCCCAACCCCCCGCGCAGGAGGCTCTTCTACCCATGAGCACGGCTGCTCCCTGCTGGCACCCCCTTTGCTAGGGAAAGCAGCTGGAACAGCAAGTCCCTCCCCCCCCATTTTTTACAGGGCACAGTAAATGGTTACTACTCATAAAAGAGTTTATGTGTCTTAACCCTTACTGAGTCAGAGTTCACTTGAGCTCACCCAGTCTTATAAGGGAAGGTCCGCACCTCCAACCCATCATGGCGCTGCTCTGACAGTGCCCCGGGGGTGGGCACAGAGGGCCCGGGGCTAGCATAGCTGAGGGCCATTCTCCAAGTCCTATTCCCTCTGAGGCCTAGTTCCTCAGGTGGAAAATGAGGACATTTGCCCCCCTACTAACAGCCTCCCAAGAGTCTTGAGAAGATCAAATGAGATAATAGATAATAAATGTGCCTTGAGAATTGTAAAAAAGCATTATAACCAACTCACCCACACTCCCATATACTAATATAGACTTTCCATGGCACATGGTGATTACTTTACGGGGTATAAAAAGCAATCCTTTTAATTACAAAGTAGGGGGATTATTTAATGCTCCTCTTTAAGCTTCCCAGTTTACCTTCAGCATAGCTTTTATTCTTTCTTTAAGAAAACGTATCATGTAGATATAGGTAGAGACTCTGCAACCTTTGAGACCTGCGTTAGAAGCCCATCTGAGGCCATGTGATCTTGAGGATGCTAACCTTTCCAAACACAATTATTTCTCTGGCCTCAAAGGGGGAATGGAGGGGAATGTTGATGTCCTGTGTTGAAGGATGAATAACCCAGTGAAGGATTTAAAGCTGTCCGGTCTGGCACGGCACACACGCCCTCAATTGGAAATCAGTTTCCTTCTCTACCCTTTCTTTAAATATCGGTTCTGAAGGGGTTTCCCTAACATAGTTAACTTCTTCCAAGATTGGAAAAAGTAAATTCAGAGCCTAAATAAGAACGACTCCACCGTTCAAGTCAACAGCAAGTGAAGAACAGAACCCACATCTCATCTCTAGCTCAAGGGGGATTTGTGGCAATGATCCTCAGCCAAGTGCTCAGGGTAGAAAGCAGAGTTTTCTCAATGTCTGCATGACTGACGTCCCAGGCCAGGAGGGTTCTATGGCTGTCCTGTGCATTGTAGGATGGTAGCCGCCTCCTTGGACTTTAGCCACTAGATGCCAGCTGCAACCTCTTCCAGCCTCCCCCCAACTGTCAAAATGTCCCCGGGGGCCAAATAACCCTGAGTTGAGAACACTACTTAAAAGTGAGCCTGCAGAGGCTCAGGCTTTGATCATGCTGGTGTGGCGACCTTGGGCTGTCCCCTAGCTTTTCAGAGCTGCTGTATCCTCTCCTGGGAAGAAGGCATGCAATTAGTACCTGCAGCATAGGTTTGCTAGAGGATTAAAAAAGATAAGGGGCTTTAAAGCCCCCAGTGCTGTGCTTGGTACAAATATAGAGTAATTACCTCATAAGTGGAGGTTAAGAAAATGCACTGAGTATCTGGACCACCTTTGTCTATTCCTAGCTGGTATGTATTCCGGGAATATAGCATAAATTGTTAACAGGGCTATTACAAACTGCATACACACACACACACACACACACACACACACACACGCTGTAAATTTTATTTCAAACCCAAAGTGGAATAAAATGTGGATTATCCAGAGGTTTCTTTTCCATCTGCATTCTCTTATCCCTTCCTTCATGAGCAGCAACAATCAGAGACAATGGTATTTGACTCTGTGCCCCATTGATTGTCCAGACTTCCACACCACATTCACCCAAGACATCACCCTCTGTATAGGCAACTCCTTTCTTTGTTTCTCTTTCTTCCTTTCTTTGTTTCTCTTTCTTTCTTTCTTTCTTTCTTTCTTTCTTTCTTTCTTTCTTTCTTTCTTTCTTTCTTCTTTCTTTCTTTCTTCCCTCTCTTTCTTCTCTCTCTTCCTTCCTTCCTTCCTTCCTTCCCTCCCTCTCCCTCTCTCCCTCCCTCTCTTTCTTTCTTTCCAATATTTTTTATTTTTAAGTCATCTCTACACCCAACCCGGGGCTCAAACTCACAACCCTGAGATCAAGAGTTGCATGCTCCACCGACTGAGCCAGCTAGGCACCCCTGCACAGCATTTTCTAAGATTGACACTTTTGGAGACCAAAGTCTGCTCTATAGTTGAAGAGGAGGAGCCGTGCATGCTACCCAATAGACCACTGTACCTCATGCCAGGCTCCCAGTCCAGACCTATTCAACCTTAGGCATCAACTGCCCTGCAAATGATGAGCCAGTAGGGTTTGGCCAATACAAAACCCATTTTTGCCAAGAGATAACACTACATTGTGCTGGGGTGGCCACAGCTCACATTGTTGGGGGGGAGAGAGGCCACGTTCTCCTCCCCACTTTGTTCATGGGAAGCTACAGGTGAAACACAAACTCCCACTGTGCCCCAGTTGCTAAGGACTTGGACCACTTCTGTGCCAGTCACACATGCAGACAAGCCTCACCCGGTCCTCCTCCAGGCTTTCTTTAAAGGCTAAGTTCCTATCTTGTACCAGCTTGGCCACCACACATGAGGCAGGAACAGGGGGTGGGTAGCCAAAGGGTTTAAGGAGTGGCAGAGCCCTTGGCCTGATCTTAAAGTTTGAGAGTCTCACATTTTGGCTACTGCTCAGGGACACAAATGGGAAAGGGTGGGGCCTGGCCACAGAGACTAAATAGCACACATTTAAGTTGTGAGGAGCTTCAGAGGTAGCCTAGCCATTGATGCATTTCTCAAGAGCAGCTCTTAAGAGTAAGAGCTCATGCCTCAGATGAAAAGGGTTGATATCTTGATTCTGAACATTGGCATGCTGTGTTAACCTTGAGGAAGTACCATTTTTTCTAAAGCCTCAGTTTCCCCATATGACAAAAAGTGGGAGAAAATGGGGCTGATGTGTGGGTTAAATGAGAATGTTTGTAAAGTTCTCACATATTATCTCGCACATGGCAAGTGCCCCCCAAAAGTCAGCTATTATAAGTTCTGACCACGAGTCTCTCTTTAAACTGTGTTGATTGCCTTCAAGGACATTCTTGGGTAGACCCTTCAGAGGCAGAATAACATAACGGTTGGGAGCTCTTGTCTCCGGAGTCAGACAAACGTGGTTCGAATCCTGGCTTTGCCAATTTACTAATGGGGCAAGTGTGGACAAGTTCTTCAGCTTCTCTGGGCCCTAATTTTCTCATTTATAAAATGGAGATGATATGAAAAGCATTGTTGAAAGACAAAATGAGATGGTGCCTGTAAAATCCTTGGAAAAGTGTTTGACACATAGTAAGTACTTGCTGAATGTTAACTGGGTTTTATAATAATTATTATTATTTACTATGTGATTACTCTTATTTTAGTGAATCTCCAAGGAGGATATGGAGAGCCAAGTTCATTTCAAGCAAGGCCTGTAACTTCTACCATCTATACGATGCTTTGCAATCCCAGGTTGCCAGCACAGTCAAGTCTAGGCTAGATTACAAGCCTCCCCACCTCCCATTTTGGGCCGCTGTATAGACGCACCATTAGGCTGAGCTATGAAAAGCATCTCTCAGCCCCTGCTCACAGAAGCTGTGCTCTGCCCCTCTGGGCATGGTCCCTGCTCAGGGACCAAGAGCCATCCCTTCTCTTCCCCTTCCTCCTACCAGACACACCATGCTCGGGGCTGCCAGGAGCAGTGGGAGAGCACAACCCCACAGGCTCCGCATTACTGCCTTGGTGTCATACTTTCACATACCAGATGGTTTGCAGGTGCAAAGGAGAACAGCAAATCCAAAATGGGAGCTCCTGGAAGACTAGCCACAGAGCTTCTCTATCCTATAGGGTCCCTTCGCCCAAGGAATGCTCAGTTACTGCAAATCTAGGACTTGAGTCTCATAAGGATGGAGAAACAAGGGGAAGGAGGCACCACTGGGCCTCTGGCAGGGAGATGGAGCCATGTACCCTACAACCTAGAAGGTTCTGCCCAGTCTTGGGGCTCCTAAGAAGACCAAGTATTGCTCAATTGTTCTCTCTTCTTCTTCTTTTTTTTTTTTTTACATGTTTATTTATTTATTTTGAGAGACAGGCAGAGAGAGAGACAGAGAGAGAGAGAATACTAAGCAGACTCCGTGCTGTCAGTGCAGAGCCTGACATGGGGCTCTATCTCACGAATCATGAGATCATGATCTGAGCTGAAATCAAGAGTTGGATGCTTTACTGTCTGAGCTACTTAGGTGCCTCTCTCTCTTCTTAAATATGCATAGAGAACCTGCCAGCGGAGACAAACACAACCCAGCTTAGGCGTGCTCATGTGGAGGGATATATGTCTTTTGATCCATGGTGCATCTACTGAGATCTAGGACTGAGCACTGTAAAAAAAATAAAAATAAAAAAAAATAATAATAATAATAAATAATAACAACTATACTATAGTACTTAGGGATTATTGAACATTTAAAATGTGCCAGCTCTAAGCTGATAGTCTTAAATGCATTCTCTCAGTCAGTACTCACAGTAACTCTATATGTATGCTGTCATTTAACAGATGGCCCATCTGAGGCTCAGAGAGGTCAGGTAACTTGTTCAAGGTCACACAGTTTAGCAAGAATTGGAGCTAGAAGAGAATGGAAACTCAGACTGTCTAGCAACACATCCCTGGGAATTTAGCCACTTTCTGCTGAGAAGCGGGTATTTTGCCAGAAGACAGAGTTGTTTGCAACCCCTTCCCACCGCTATCCTGTTTCCATACATAGTCACAGCATTCTCCCTGTGCCATCTGGAAGCTCACACCCTTATTGAGCTTCTCCAAGGTTATAGAATTCTGTGATCCATGCAGTCATGCCAGGACCCCCAGAGAGCCTCTTTGTCATCTCTCCTGCCAGTATATCGGAGAGATGCTTCAGAATGAAAAGATAGAAAGCCACCTTCATTTTGCCACTTCTACAAGATGCTCAAGTAAGAATGTGTCAGTAGCTTGAAAACTGGGCCATGATAGCCTTTTAGCCATTAAAACAGATCTATGAATACATATACATACATATATATATATACATACATATATAAATATATATTCCGTATATATGTACATGTATACATATAAATACTCTTTCTATGACTCAGTAAAATAATTTGTATTTTATATTTTGGAAGTAAACTGGCCCATAGTTATTTTCTTCATCTGAAGTCGACTTCAGGACAAAAAGCATGGTTTGTGCCTGCTGTGAGGGTGAAAACACACTGGGAGCAATCAGGGTCACAGAGTAGATCTTAAGCAGGGCTTGGCCTGCATTCCCTGTCCCCAGCCCCAGAGGACTGAAGAGCCAAAGTCACAGTCTGCCCTCTTCCCAACTCTATTCATTCAACCACATCATCCCCGGACTACCACAGAATTGGCTGCCTTGTGGGTATTTTTACTCCTCAAGCCAGAGGAGCAATTAGGCATTTTAAATAATTACTTTTGTGATGACAGTGATATTCAGACCATGTTCGGTCCTTAATCAAAGTTACCAGCAGGTGAATTCACAGCATTTGCCCTAAGGATATTGCAACATCTTCCTGACTTCCTGTTTCAATATGACTGTCATTTCAAAAGAACTACTTCCAAAGAGGAGAAAAGAAAATTCATGTACATGTGAAATTTAACTGAATGTAAGACAGGCAATAATTCATGTTTTCCAAATGAATCAAAATGTGAATCAAGCTTGGGGAATGTATTTGATGCTCTTGGGATTACATCACAGGGAATTTCATACCCTCATAATGTGTTTTGAAATAGACATTTCATGTTCCCAGGGGCAACACCTGAAGTATTATTCCTGGGCTTTCAAGCGTTTTCATGAGTGATGATGCAGTGTTGGGAAGCCAAGTGTTGATCCATTATAGATACACTTTCCTGACGGTAAGCCATTTGGAAATATACATATTATGCTGATCTTTATCGTTCTTGGTGCCAGACTCAGACAAGATGCAAATAGTGACAGAGGACAGGCACCAAAGTTGATTAAGACAAGATCGTCTTATATGACCTCCAGGGCCTTTATCAATCCCTTTCAGATATGACAAACTAAGAATAGGGCAAGCTTTGAATCTTAAGGTCATCGAGCCTTTTGAAACTCTGGCTCTTTCCTACCAAAAATGCACATTCACACCTTGCTCTGCATGTGTTTTGTGGGCCCCAGACCCTCTAAAGACCACTGACTCCTACAGACCCATGGACACCATGGATCTTTAAGAAATCTCTCTTACACTCTTGGTGGATTGAAATTTAAAGAAACCTTTGTAGAGTCAGGAGACACAAGATTATTCTGATGTATGAGAGAAAGCCTGAGAGACTCTATTCTTACCCTCTGACTTGGCACAGACGTTACCCTGTTTCCTTACGGTGACAACAAGAAGAGCCCCACCATCCCCTTCCATCGGCAGTTGAGGTAGGAACAAGGCTTCATTCATTCTGGACCTCTGTTTGGTAATGCAGTAAAGAATTCACCATCTTCCCTGCACGCTGAACATCAGTATCTGTCTCCCGGCTAATCCCCCTTCTCTATTCTAAAACCAAATAATCATAAAATAGAGACGAAACTGTATAGCAGAAGAAAAACAGGCCTCACTTCCTATTACAACCACAGGTCTCTATAGGTCTTTGGAAAGACACAAGTGTGGAGACTAGAGTATCCATGGCTACTCCTAGGTTGCTTATTTTCCAACCAGGCTGAAGAGGTCTTACAGGTGTTCCTCAAAGTTTGGTCTACAGACCACCCGTATCATCATCACCTGAGAAAAGCTTAAACTTAGTTTCCTGGGGTCTCACCACACACCTCTGAAACAGAATCTTCATTTTTAAGAACCTCCCTTTACCAATCCTTAAGCAATCTCATGGTTTAGGATTTCTGGTCATAGACTCACCTACTTGTCTCCTCTCAAGTTTTCACAACGAGGTAACTAACTCGAGGAGATATTATCCTTGAAGGCGAGGAGATATTATCCTTGAAGGAAGCATCTAGGAGTGGAAATCCTCACAGTCAGAGATAACGCATTCAATCCAGGGAACTCAAGCTCCAAGCCACCTGTGGAGATTCTATCACAGTATTTGCCAACTTGAAATAAAGCAGGTCCTAATGTTTAGTACTACTGACTTGTTAAATTCAACAATGCTCAGCTATTCACAAGTATGGGTCTCTGAAGGCTGAAAAAACAAACCGTGCCTTAGAACTTGCCCTTTGCCGAGGATTTATAGGACGATCACGTCCATCACAAGAATCTCATGGCTAGCTGAGTCACCCTTACCCAATCCTACCTCCATCTTAGGCTTTCAAAAGATTACTTAGCCACCCTAGATTTTAGGCCTCATACCCAAGAAAATTTATGTCTTAGCCTTCAGAGGCAAGACATGGTCATCAAGAAATGCTTGTCTTGCTAATATAAACATTTACTCATCCCCTTTAGTTAATATATATTTATTGAATGTCTACTAGATGCTGGGCACTCTGCTAGGTGCTGCGGACACAATAGTGAACAGAACACAGGCACTGCCCTCCCCTGATGGACTATTCAGAAAAGACACCGCTTCCAAAACAATGGTAGCTCTTTCCAAGTCGTCTGAGCTCATTCCCCACCTCCTTTCGGGGAGAGAGCGAAGCCAGAGCAGAGAGAGCCAGGCAGCCCACTGGCCTTTGGAAACAACCAACCTTGGAAAGAACTGTGACTACATTTAAAAGCAGGACAAAATCTCTCCGGCAACCCCTTGCCCTTGTCTTCACAGGAAACCCTTACTAAGATATCGAGCTGGCAGACAGGAGAATGCCCTCAACTTTCACAAAGCAGGCTCAGCCAAAACCAATCTCCACTTGGGACAGAATAAGGTAGTTTGTTGTCTGGCTGATTGTCCGTCCCCGAGACAATGGCGTGTTTATGTGTGGGAGCATTAGGAGCAGGTTGTTAACATAAAACCCACCGTAAACAGAGCTGTTAATTCAGTTGCTGGCAGGGTCTTCTGTTATCTTCTGACTACCTCCCAGAGGGTATAAGCCCTACCTTTTCATTTGAGTTGGCAGCAGAGTTATTTTTTTGCACCTGTTGCTCTGCTCCAATAACAACTCAGTTAAGCATTGATTTGTTGGAAAATAAACAGAAAAAAGCAAAGAAAGGCATCTGCCCAAACAGCCTGAGCTGGTTTGACTGAGCATTCATGCCAATTTGTTTTTCCTATAAAAACCGAAGAAAAACCTGTGCTTTCAGTTTGGATGCTACCTTCCCACTACCTCAGAAGAAAAGAAGGTATCGAATAGACTGGCCAGAGCTGGCAGGGCCAAGAACCCAGAAGACACTGTACTTTTCCATTGGCTGGCTCTGTGAAGGCACTGAGGGGTATCCAAGATCTGCAGAATGACATGGCCAGCCTCCAGTCAGCCCAGGTTAAGATCATGAATCAGATTAAGAGGGGCAGAGAAGGGGCTGCCGGGATATGATCAAAACCCAAACCACGCTCTTCCCAACAGTTGACTTCTGAAAGTCAACATGGCTCAGGGAGTAGGTGTGGTCTCCAGGTTACCTCCTAAAGCCAAGACTCAGCATGTCAAGTCTCAATCTAGCCTCTCCCACGGACGTCCTCGGTCCAGCCCTGGGCAATAAACAGAATTTGAAAACCTCTGGTCCCTGGACCATAGTTTTTCCATCAGGGAAACCAGGTTACCCAACCTACCTCAAAGGTGGGCTGTGTAGACTCACTCATGTCCCGCCAAGTGACTTGAGGTCCAATGTCTAATGTGGAAAGGACCCAAGATGTTCAGGGTGTGATTTCTGCATTAATTCAAGCATGATTGCATTCCCATTTCTCATCACTCTGTCAATATCACATGATGAGCTCAAGCCAAAAAAGGTCACAAAGAGCTAAACAAATCACTCAAATGTAGATCACAACAACACTAATTAAGCAATGGCATCATCACCCAGCCTTCAAGATACACAATCAGAGAAAGGCTCTCAGTGTCTCTTTTTGAGCCCTGAGAAGAAAGCACAAGACATGGGCAATGTGCAATGTTTCCCTAGATTACTACCTTCCCCCAGCTTTCTCTCAGCCATTGGGTCTTCATCATCACCAGACCACAGGCTTACTGGGGGAGTCACAGCAGCAGGTGGGGGCTCAGAAATGCTGCTTCTCAAGGAGTGTTAAGAACTGGGTGTTCTGATAGGGGAGGGACATGGCTGGCTGAGCATTGCCCAGCATTCTTGTCATGAGCAGGGCGGGAGTGGAGTGCCTCCGAACCAAACTGGGCAACCAGAAAAATAAAAGATTTAACAACACCCTCAGTTGACTGAAAAATAAATAAGACCAACTGTGCAGGAATGTGAGAAGGGTGGAGAGAGGTAGGAGGCGGGGATTGGAGCCAGGGAGGGGTTGGGATGCACCGGAACAATGGATTTGACCATGTCGAGATTCAAGTTTCTTTCTAGGAAAAAAACCAAGATGCTGCAGCAAAGAAAAAGCAAAAGCCACTAAATGGAATCTCACAGACTAATTACAAAACAACAACCAAAACTATGATAGCGATGATCGTTTCTATTTATTGAGCATTCCTGAGGTGCTAGGAGTTGAGCTAGGCTTTACATGAATGGTCTCATTTAATCCTTGCCATAACCCAGACACTGGTACTGATATTATCCCTATTTTACAGATGAGGAGGCACAAGAGGTTAGGCAACTTACCCAGGGATACAGTGCTAGTAAACGGACTAGAAATATTCAATAAATGTACAGGGCTGGAGGTGGGGATCTGGGAATGACAGGAAATGCAACAGAATTCTCTGTAACTTTGGAAATGGATCCTTTGTATTTCTGAAGCAGAAGATGATGTCTTTTGGAACCTCACACTTTTATTTTGGAAATTGAGATGCCTTAAGTACAGTTCCCATAATTTTTCCCCCTAAATGTGGATAGGAGGCACACCAATCAGCTTTGTGGCCCACTATGACACCTGTCTTTGGTGTCCATCAGCCCAGATGCTACAGACACAGCAGCACATGGCCACACAAACCCATCTGTCCAACTTTAGTCTGGCTTCTTGTTGAAAGCCCCAGATTGACTCAGGGGTTGGGCTTGGCTGCTGGAAGCCACCTTAGACTTATTAGCCATGATAAAAGAGCAGTAATAATAACAAGGAAAAAAACTGTTGAAAAATTAATGGGAAATTATGGCTCCTTTGGAAGAGGACCTGATGTCTGAGCTGCCACACATAGTTCCTGATGACAGACCTGCTGTGTTGCAGACATTGCACTGACAAGAGAAAGGATGTGGATGTGTTTTAGAGCCTGAATTCCATCACTCTGACAAATAAATCTAGGAAAAGTCCCCCTTCTTCCACCATGGCCATGACCCTGGAACAGTTTGTAAAAACAGAGCTGTAAAATGCAGACAGAACCTCATAAAGCTTATTCCATTATCATCTTTGAACTTGACAAGCAAATACTATCTGAATTTCCTCACAGATTAGAGGGTCTCCTGCTTAGAAGAAGTAGGGCTTTCTTTTCCCACAGATCATCATTAAATGACAGGGGACAAGAAAGCCAAGTTCATTCCTATCACCTTCCTACAAGAATGACAGGCTCTCGGCACACAGGGGCTCATTTTCTCTTCCAGAACACACCTTGCTCTGCTTCTCCCAGCTCTCTCCCTATGTAGTAAGCCCTCTGGGAAATTAAAAAAAAAATGAAGACAATTCATCAGCAAGGTAAGCAGCTCCTTATCAGGAAGGTTTCCGAAAGAACCAGGTACCTTCCAGCCTGTTACTCAGACATTCCTCCAGTCGCTTCGGAGGAAAGAAATCTTTGATGTTAAAAAAAAATCATAAAATTCACCAACTCAGAAACTACAGCGTCACTCTTTGGCAGGGCTCAGCTTTCCACCAAAGGTCAGCTAGATGAGTAAGGAGCCGCAAGGGGACCTCCACACCAGATTCCCAGCTGCTGGGTATCAGGAATTGTCACACATTACATCATCACATCCGGAGACAGACCAAGCTACCTAATTTGCAAGGCTTGGTGCAAAAGGAAAATGCAGAGGGCCTTGTTCAAAATGTATGAATTTCAAGACTGTAAGAGCAGAGCATTAAACCAAGCACAGAGCCTTTCCAAATGTGGAGCCCTGTGTTACTGCACAGGTTGCATACCCAGGACAGTGGCCCTATCCAGGGGATCAGTCCTGTTCCCTGTCTTCACCTGCAACAGTACTCTATCAACATGGGGGGAGCGGGGGAATCTTTTGTCTTTGCCCTAGGAATGACCTCCTGAAGTATTTGGTAGTATTAAGTAAATATGACATTGAACATGACTTAATAACACCTAGCTTACAGCAGGCACCCAACAAACGCTAGCTGTTATTACTATTACTATTATTATTATTATTAATTATGATTAATCATTATCTTCATTATAATGGCTGAGGTCCCACCCCAACTCCAAAGCTACCCATAGGCAAAAACAAAGAGTGGGAAGAATATGTACCCCTATTTTTACAGAAACCATCTATTAGCTGAAGTCGTTTAGAAATCATTTCATTGCTCATTCTGAGCAAGAGAATGATCTAAATGAAGGGTTCCTAGCCTTTTATTTATATACATAGACCCATTTTGCAGTGTGGTATTGACCTATTGACCCCTTCTCAAAATAATGTCTTTAAATGACAAACTAAAATAACAAGATTAGAAAGGAAGCTTATATTGAAACACAATTATCGACATACTTTTAAAGATTAATGTGATATAATAATATATGCTTCTTTATTAACATATTAAATAAGAATATCTAGTGCAGGTCAAACAACCTCCATGATATCAAAATTGTGATGAACATCGATATTTTGAGGCATCTGCCAACAGGTGTAAAGTATATTAAAATGCCTATAATTTCTCTTGGTGACAGTCACAGTTACAGCTAACACTACTGTAGAGTTTTGCCTACATTTACATTGAAAGAAAATGTCAAATTTTACTTAGATTATCAAAAATAAAAATATCATTTTTTCTACCTCCAAGTTCACAAACTACCTGTATTTTCTCCATGTACACCAGGAGCCTCTTGGATCCCAGGTTAGAGGCTTGTCCTTTTATTAACAGCAAATCCTGCTTGTTCAACTCAAATAGCCTCTAGATACCATAGGCTATTTGAGTTGAACAAGCAGAATGACTTCATTTCCACATGACTACAAGTGTCCTTTGAACAACTTACCAAGAGGCAGACCCCTCTTGGGTCTGGCAATGGTATCTTGGCAAGTTTTTTCAAAGCCTCCAGAACACCCAGGGTCGTGGTTAATACACATCTGGAGATAATATCAAGAATTTTAGGGGCAGGCAATGGTCTCTGAGGTTGCAGCTAGTCATGTGAACTGCCTTGAGGAGGATCGGCTGCTTCTGGAGTCCCCTTACGTGACAGGTATCAAGACACATGGATAGCAACATGCTGTGTGACTAGCTACACCAGTCATGTTTGGAACTCCCATGGGCAGCGGTGTGTGGCCAGCTCAGGACAAGCTCTGCCTGGAAGCCCCCATTAACATGGTTCATCCCATGTCCCTGCTGCCCACCTTCCCCAGTGAAAGCCTTAGGCATTTCTTTCCACCCTCTAAGTACAGAACCAATATCAACCACTTTGAAAACAAAATCCCAGAATTATTCATCCACTCTGACCCAGTCAAGAATCTCTGAGAACACCCCTGTTGAGGACTTACCCTCCATTTCCATTCCACAAATTACTAATTATTTACTTACGAGCATTTGTCCAGGTGATTTTAAATTTTTTGGAGGGGGTGTCTAATTTAATCCGGACAACAGCCATGTGCAGTTGTTGTTAACCTCATTTTCCAGAAAGGAGTCTTAGAGTCTAGAGCTTGCATAATTCACCCAGAGTCACTCAGCTGCTCAGTGGCAGAGTCAGATTCAAACTCAGTTACTCTGACTCTACACCCGGTGTTCCCTGTACCGCATTCCAGCTGCTTCCAGGCAACAAAAAACTCACAGCCTCCCGCCCATTCAGATACACAAGTGGCCAAAGTCTACTCTTCATCAATGTTCCTCAACCCACAGCCTTCTGGCTGGCGGAGTTAAGATGAGTGAAAGATGAGCTAAGGGCTGTATGAGTTCCTAAGTGGACATAACTGAGACAGAGGTTGAACTTGGGGCCAAATCTGAAGCCCCCTTCAAAGACAAAACAAGTCTTATGAGTAGTCACCATGAATACAGAGCCAAAAATAGCCTTTACCTTCCAGATCTCACTTACCATGTCCACCAAAATATATCGTTCACCCTATTGAGGGAGGTGTTTTTTTTAAGGTTCCTAAGAGGGATTTCAAAATAATCTCCACAAGACAGCCTTATTCTCCGAGCTCCATTGTCATATACGAAAAGTGGAAGACCCTCTTCATATTCCAGTACGAATTGGAAAAATCCAATAGACTGTTAGAAGTTTGTATCATGCTGAGAAAGGGCTGGCAGGGCGATGGAAATTTCTCATATCTACAGTTGGGCCAAAGGGCCCAGCCCCCAAGAGTGTTTATTTCACGTCCATGACATAGAGTGAGGTGGAAGTGACAAAAGATGCAAGTTTAAGGTCACCACAATCACATCAACTTGAAAAAAGTGTCCATTGAGACAAGGTCATACAAAAGTAAAAATAAGTAGCTAGGTTAAAATAATGGGATTAATGAGGCAGTCTACTAGTGTAATAATCAAAATATTATAGAAGACACTTCATTTCCTTTTTATTTTTGGCTTTGTTTTCCTCAGAAAACATGTTTAAATGCACCTATGCTGGCCATATTTTAAATAAATAGGCAGATACTCTTAACAGTGATGAAGATGCTTCTGAGAAAGACAGAGAAGGAGGCTCTAAGGACAAGGGTGTGTGGAAAGACTGGAAGAGAAGAGGTAATGTGAATCCAATGAAGCAGAACAAGGGCCCAGCCCATAAAACAAACCGAAGATAGAGTGTGGTTAGGTTCTAGTGAAATCAATTTTCAAAGGGATATTTTACAGGGTGTCTCTTTTAAAACAAGGCCAGTTAAAACCCCTGGAGCCTCTTTAAATGGGCCATTCTGCTTGACCCTGTTGCAAGCTCCGGGTCCTCCAGATTCACGCTGAGGCCCTCTGAGAGCACCCAGTCTCCAGGTTGGCTGCCTAGTGGCAGGACCAGCCCCACCCCCCTTCTGATTACCTCTTGGGTCTTCCTCTAGAAGAAGTGAGTTCATATCCATGCAATCTACCCAGTTATCCGTGGCCAATCAGTCATGCAAGCTGATCAGCACCACACAAATGGAGTAGACTCAATGGGTGCTTGAATGTTCACTTTTAAGTGGTTACTTGGGTGCTTTACAGAAGATATCATTAGAGTCCCTGCTTGTGTTCACCAGCTACTCCCTATGGCCACAAAACAGTTGGTTTTCATCCACTTCTACACTCCTACCAACCTTGGACACATGAGGCAAATTGATAAAGATGGGACATTGCCATGGAAGCCTTCATAAAGGCTCCAGGGATCCGATCTTCGTACCTCCACCAGGTACAACCCTCAGTCAAAGTTCTGAAGACCTTAAGAAAGCCATTGAAGGGCTCCTACTGACTTTATTTCCTATCTCATCCTTAGGAGGGCCTCTCCCACCCCTTCTCAGCTATTGCAAACCCAAGCTAAACCAGCTGACCACTCGGCTTACCTGCTTTCTCCCCATCATCAGAATCTGAGGGTGGAAATGGATCTTAAAGATAATTGGGTTCAGGGGTGCCTGAGCAGCTCAGTCGTTAAGCCTCTGACTTCAGCTCAGTCATGATCTCAAGGTTCATGAGTTCAAGCCCTGTGTCGGGCTCTGTGCTGACAGCTTAGAGCCTGGAGCCTGCTTCAGATTCTGTGTCTCCCCTCTCTCTGCCCCTCCCCCACTCATATTCTCTGTCTCTCAAAAATGAATAAACATTTAAAAAAATTTTTTTAAAGATAATCAGGTTCAAACTCCTTTGTTTAGATGAGGATGGAAGTCCAGAGAGGGAGAGTGTGCAGGTCTTGGCACACAGCTTTGTCAGGACTAGAAAACCAGGTCTCCTGACTGCCAATCCTATTTACTGCCTTGTACACACTGTGTCCCAATCATTCTAAAGTGTAAGTCTGAAATCTTTCAGGGAAGATTCTTAAAGAAATCTCTCTCCCTCCCACCACCATTCTGAAGTCCAATAAACTTTTTGTCAAATAATTCTGAGGGATCCATGGACACTTCTACCCCAGCACATCTTGGTTTCCTGACATCAATGCCATTTGGCTTGAACACACCTCCCATCCTAATATTAGCTGCTGTGGGAGCCACTTTTCCCACTGCACTATTTGTTTCCTGCATAGCCGAAGAGTCTGTCCCTTTAAAACCCTGTTTGATTGAAACAAACATAATAGTCACCTATTTCTAGCAAGTACCTGCACCTTAAAACAGATCATGTATCTTAAAATCATACTAATAGAAATTAGATAAGAAAACATTAAATACAATGTATTATCTCCTCATCTCTTCAGTTATTCAGCAACAGATTTAAGAGAACACTGGCAAGACACGGCTGCCTTCCTGCCTCCATCTTCAGATGACAACCCCCCACCACAGACTCAGTTTACCCAAGCCGAAAGCCGCCGCACTCCGTCGGTTACTCAGGAACAAAGCCAGGGTGAGAACGCGTGGCCTCTAAACACAGAGCCCTCAGTGGAGTCGATGCCTCCCCATCAGGGCCCCACCCACAACAGAAATGACTGTCGCTTCAAGTTTACCAGAAAGAGATGAAAACAAAAGAAACGGGCTGAAACAGCTGCAAAAAAGTGTCGCCGAAAATCAGGTTCCCAGCTTGTATTTGGTTCCTTAAAACCATGGCATTGTTTTTCAAGTGTGCTGGCAGGTTTTGCCGTGGCATTCTTGGTATCCACCCCACCCCATCTCCCAGAGGTCTTTGAAAATCACATCTGTTGGAAAGGGCGTAGGGATGCCTCCATCTGGAAAAAGGGGAACAGACTGAATGGCTTTTTACTGATTTGTATAAATCTCTCTGTCTGCTTGATGCTTTCGCATCAGGCAGCGTTCTCACACTGGGCTTTCCGAAGAGTGAGGGGGTCTAAACTACACAGCCCATTGCTAAAATTCCCTAATTTAGGGGATCAGTGGAGGACGACGAGGAGGAAATAAAATACTACAAAATTCCAGAGAGCTAAATTGTCCCTCCTGAAAGTGAACTTTGGCCCAGAGCACTCATATTCAGACCTAGGACCTGATATGAGTTCCTTCCAGTTTCCAATGAGTTAATTGAATGTATTATCTCAGCTTCTCAAGGGGTCAAAAAGATCTTGAAAGAGGATCTGGGTAAATCAATGGGAGCATAAACATGGAACTGTAAGTGTGAGTGTAGGGCTCTTCAGAGGTTCAGAAAGGCTCCAGACATTTGCATTTGGGGGAGCTCACGATATATTAAAAAATGGAAAAAAAATAATTAAAAAAGCGTTGTTTGAATTTAACAAATAGATGCTTTTTAACACAAAAGAACAAATATAATTGAATTTCAGATCTTCCGTATATATGAGGCCTGGATCAAATTCATCACCCTGCCCATGGTCACCCTAGAAAGGGCCTGGCTAATGCTGCCATCTTGGAACAGCAACACGAGAGAACTTACAGCAGAGTTACTCCATCCACGTTACTTTCTTTCAAAATGCCTCCATAAAATACTTTGGAAACATGCGGAAGGATTGTCTCTATTATATTTGTTATTTTTCCAAATGTGATCACAGACTTCCAAACGACACTCATTTCATGTTCCCATTGTTTTCAAAATCTGTCCACATCAGCCATTAGCAGTTGGTGTAGGAAAGGCCTGACCCTACTCAACTTCGCGTTATAAGAACATGGAATGGATGAATTATTCCACAGTTTCAGAATTCTAGATCTCAAAAAAGAGGACAAGCGAAGCTTTCTGCAAACTCCAAATACAGTTATTAAAATTATCCTTGAAATCTTTTAAGAGCCTTTTTCTGGTAGGGTCTCTAACCCATGAAGCGCTTCCTCATGACTTCATCTTTCTTATTGGAAATCAGTGCTTCCCTCGACCTTGGTGGAATAAGTCGTGATCCCTGACTACCCTTTTATACATTGAAAGGCTCTATCTGAGCACATCCTCACACCCTTGCCTACAGAACCAATTTCTGAATTAGACCTTCCATCGATCGGAAAGCTCTCAGTCCAGTCACTTACTTTCTCCCTATTACTAAGGTCAGTGTGGATAACCAGCAGAGACACCTGCAAACTTAGACACACAGAGTCTTACACTTCATCTTAAAGACACATGCTTCCACAACACTGGGAATATACTAAATCCACTCAAAGACTGATGGTGAAAATATTACTTCTCGACACCACGTTGTTATTTACCAACAAGATTAATTCCCCGTTGTTCCCAGTTCTACCCACATTGAGGCCAACACTTCTCCACGGTGTCCAAACAATATTAAAAGAGTCCCTGTTCTGGAAGGCATTTGGTGCTGCTGACTCACAGCTGCCTGTCTGGTCTCCCATTATGGCACAAACAAAGGGTTAATCTGTCCCCTTGCGAACTGGCAAAACTCTTTGTCAATTTTTTTTTCCACTGGAAAGAGTCATTTTTAGGTGTGCATTTCTCCCCAGTGCCCTTGCCTACCTAGACTGCCCGACCACTGTTTCCAGTGTGGATACATACGCCATTGCCCGTTTCTAGCCACTTTCCAACAACAGAACATACTAAAGACAAATTCGCCATTCCGTACAACCAATGAGTCAGAAAAATTACCAACAGAAGACATCTCTCGAAAGTGAGAATATGTGCTCTGAGCCCCACCAGCTTTTTACCCAACCAGTTTTTCACTGAGCTATAGCAGGGTCAATCACCTGTCCCTAGCTACCTTTTTGTTTCCGAACTCAGCCCAGGGAAATGGCTTTGTCACACAGAGGGAAACCAAGGGACTTTTAAATTCACTGTGATTGGAAGTCCAGACCCAATGCAGCAAATTCACAGATAATATCCAAAGAAGCCCGGCTGCCTTCCAAAATAAAATTCTAACATGACCCAGTGAGGTGAGCGCAGGTGAGGTGAGCTTCACTTCCTGCCAGCTGCCTCGGGAGTGTTTTATTTTCATCTGTCTGCTTTAAGGCAGGCTTCTCTTTCCACTCAGGTGTTTGAACTCCAGATTCAAAAGAAGGTTTAAAAATAAAGACTTACCTCATTTACCTAAAGATTCTGGATGGGAAATCCAATAGCTGTGGCTAATGGAGGGGAGGCAACGTGCAGCACTCACGCCAGCTCCCACGGGGATAGGGAGCCAGGGGTGTTATCACGTCTGAGCCCTCATCAGAGTGAAGATAAATGCATATGACAATAATTTTAAATCATTTTGTAGGATGTTAAGCAATAAGCCACCAACCGGGAATTCCCTAAGTCACTTCCCCCTCTTCTGATTGGCTGCCGGGCTCTTTAAAAAAATAAAATAAAGGATTACAAACATTGGCTCATTTGCATTTGGCCAACTCACACGTTAGTATTCAAACAAAACAGGTCTAACCAGGTTATGCCTGTGTCTCAAGAACAGAGAGACAACCTGTTAATGGATGAGGAATTGATTTGGTGGCGACTGTTCTTTTCAGCTTAGAGACTAGTTCGGGTGAAAAGCGCCATGCTGGCTCCCCAAAACGCCAGCAGGAAGGGTGCACATAAAAGCAAGCTAAGCAGAAGTTCGAATCTGGAGGAAATGATGGTATTGTGGGCTGGGGGGTCTCTTCAACACCCGTCCTGTGTATTCATTTGTATTTAGTCCCCCCTGCTTTGGCATCAAGGTCAGTGCCCTGGCTGTGCAGGTACAAGGTTCTGAAGCAGCTATCTCCAGGTGCCATGATGGCCTCTTTGACAGTGACCCTTGGCAATTTCCATGGACTTTGAAATCCAATCTCTCCCCTGGCCTCAGATAAGAACTTTGGGAAGTTTGAAGGGAGAGTCCTAAGAGAGAGGGTCGAATCTGAGTTGTTCCAGTGGATGGTCAACTCTCAACAATGCAAGGGCTGACTATCCAGTTGGTGGATTATCCAGTTTCTCATTTCCTCTTGATGTGTACATGGTCTTTTTTTTTTCTTTTTTAAATGTTTGTGATCTTTCTTTTTAAATTTTTTTAATTGTTGAGAGAGAGAGAGAGAGAGACAGCGTTATCAGGGGAGGGTCAGAGAGAGAGGGAGATACACAATCCAAAGACAGGCCCCAGGCTCTGAGCTAGCTGTCAGCACAGAGCCTGACACGGGGCACAAATCCATGAACCGTGAGATAATGACCTGAGCTGAAGTCAGACACTTAACCGACTGAGCCACCGAGGCGCCCCGGTCTTTTTTACTATATTATCGGCACTCCCTAGATGTCTATTGAGGAGGTAGAGAGAAAAAGACAAAGATGCTGAAACTGGAAATAAAACAGCACAGTTTGGACAAGAAAAAGGTGGAATCCTAGAGAGAATCTATAGATTTCAAGTGCCTTTGCAACCCCTGTCTCTCTGGGCCAAAGGCCTGCTTCACGGGGTCACAAATGTACTTCCACTGTGCAAGCGAGTGAAGACTCCTGGCAAGGAAAAATCCTGTCCCCTAACCATTAACTTTCTCTCCTGAGCCTTCCTGGACACTGACCTGGCATGAGCTAAGTGTCCAAGCAAATTTCTTTAACTCATCAGAACTCCCCTTTGTGGGAAAGAAAAGGGAAATTGAGTTTTGGCAAAGAAACAAAGATTTTGTGATCAAAACCAAGAAGTTCCTGTATAAAAGAGAAAGTCTGCATGTGGGCAAAGACTGAATACAACAAAAAGTAGGCAGTTGTCCTACTCAGGTGAAATGGTGAGTGAGTGGTAGTAATGTTCCTTTCTTACCTGTGTCCCTAGTTCATGTAAGATGAATGCAGAGATATTCAAATACATGAAAACCTCAGTGAGAGAGCAGGGGTGGATTGGGGAGGGCGCTGGAACTCAGGCAAGTCTCAAAGGTTTTGAAGGTTTGGGGAGTGAATGTAGGCAGGCCCTGAAAAGCCCCTTTGCCTCCTAGCCTTCACCAAACTTGCCACCATCCCCTTTGTCAACCTGTATGTTCCCCAAGGGCCCTGTTAAAATGCAAATGTCTGATAAAAACAGTAAATGTCATTATTGCCCATTATCACATTAGCCCCAATTAGTCTATCAGCTCCAGATCTGAGAGCAGGGCCCTGAGGGAACAGACTGGTGACCTTTTGCTTGAGAGATGAATCAGGAGCAGTCTAAAGTAGCACCTCCACCCACTACAGGGTAGTCGCGTGTATGTGTGTGCGTGTGTGTGTGTGTGTGTCCCCATGTGCGGGGGGTTGGGGGGGAGGGAGGTGGTTACTGTGGGCTGTTATTAGTACCAGTGTAACGCCAGGAAGTAAACTTGGCCTTCTTTACAATTTTGCCTGAGATTAACCTGAGACAGTGGTGGGGTAGGTGGTGGGTAGAGGTTGTGTGGTTAAGAGGTGGGGGTACACTTTAAAAGCAACCCCAATAGTGATGCAGCTCTCTGGACCAGTCCCAACTACTTAGAATTCATAGTCCCTTTCATTTCTAGCTGAAGAGTTCCGGTTACATTGGCATTCCCTTATCCACTCTTCTGCCTATTTGCATCAAAGGACTGCTCCATTAAGGCATTCCTGACAAGAGTCATTCAGGATGGTGGTGGAAGGGGATGGAGAGATGCCACTTCATACTCACAAGCTATTTCATTTGTGGAGTGTTTATGTATATAAAGTACCTAACAATGTGTCTGGTACTTAGTGGGTTCTTATTATGTATTGGTTCTTTTCTTTTCTTGGGTCTTAGTTGAAACTTCTAGAAGAAAAACAAAAACAACACCTCCCCTCTCAAAAAAAAAAAAAAAAAAAAGGAAGTTAGATTTTTAGGCATGTTAAATCCACAGGAAATTCCTTCAATCTATAGTGAAATTCTTTCACACTATGGTCAGCTTCAACAAGACAGCTCTTGCATCAGAGTAGATGACTGATAGATGATGGATAGATAGATCGGTAGGTAGGTAGGTAGGTAGGTAGATAGATAGATAGATAGATAGATAGATAGATAGATAGATAGATGATAGGCAGATAGAAAAAAATGGATGGAAGTCCTGATTTTTAACTGAGAATGCTAAAAATTGAGTTTAATGCTGAGACCTTCTATTTCAAGAGTTTCAAATATATCAAGCATGTCTACCATGGATAAGAAATTTAAAAGTGTAAACACAAAAAGATCAAGTGCACCAGAGCTTTTATACGGATACACCATTTGTTTCCTAAAACTCATAACCTTTTTGAGGGGGAATCAGCCAAGAGTCTCACCATCGTGTCATACCTTCAACCCTAGCACAGATTCATTCATTCTGTGTTCCCAGGACTCCCCCTGCCCCCTGTGATGAAGACACGGGGATGTGAATGAAGTAATGAGAGAGAGCTGCTTGCCTGGATTTTACAGAGTGTTTCTCTCACACAAGACAGAGAGAGGCAACACAGGTTGCCCTGAGGTCAAGATCAAGATAATTTTGGAAACAGGTACCAGCCCTACAAACCCAATTACTCTTCCTGGTCTTCCCTGCAGGCCAAGGCCCTATCCCTGTCCCAGATATGCACAAAAACACTTGAGTCAAGTCCCAATGCTGGTTCCCACAGAGGTAAAGGGGAAGAGTAGACCAGACCACATTGAGTGCGGTAGCCCAGCGACCCTGAGTTCAGTTGGGTTGTCTACTAGAAGACTCGTCTCTTGTCGTAGACATACAACCAAAGAACCCCAAGGGACATTACTTCCTAAATCAAGGCCAAGACAAAGAATCTCTCTAAGCCAAGTATCAAGCCCTAAGGGGTCTGAGTCTTAATACCAACACAGGCTGTGGTTACGAGGTTAATGAGAGTTATGTGCTTGCTTTGCAAGAAAGAGGAAGCTTGCTTACTTTACACAGCACCTTTTAACTAGAGGCCCTATATTTATTTTTGAAAGGAAGTGTGTGTTTGTATATGTTTCTGTCTATCATCCCCTCTTGATGACATGGAGTTACCTTCAGGGCAGAACTTGACAAGTATTTAGTAAGAGCCACACAAGAATATTACTGTAGGACTGACTGGAATGAGAACCCCTGTCTGGTGGTGGAGAGGAGGTTCCATAGAACAGAACGTGACCATCAATCACCTTGGCTAGTGTCAAATAAGGAACTAGGATTAATAAATATCATCTTCCCTCTTACCCCACTCCCCTCTAAAAGCCACGTTTCCAAAATCCTTACTTTTTGACTTAGGTTAGATTCCTGGGGCTCTTCAAATTTCCTGAGGAGAAGCTTTCTGGGCTTTGACAGTGGCTTCTGAGTTCCATCTGGGAAGTGTGACACTGACAGCTGTCCTAACAGATTTGCATGGCACCTCTGATCATGCCCTTTGCAATCACATTTCTGCCTACATGCTGAGCCATTCCTACACCAATGGCACATACCATTGAACTTCTGAAGTGGAGGACAACTCCCGTGCTGCAGTGGGGGAGGGTGGCTCCCCATTTCTGGAAAGAAGGACCCACTACATATATGCATGCACACATGCACACACACAGATACCCCTTGGGCATCGGAATATGTCACCAGTCTTAGCTATGCACCTACAATGAGTTTTCAGAACTCTTCTTTCATATTTGATTAATCTCAAAACAGTCATTCTTGCCTAACTTAAATCACCCTGCTCTGTTTCTTCACTGTATCATGCTTATCATGCCTTATCTTTCCTCACAAGTTGCTCTACACTCAGTGCCAACTTTACTGTGGAGATAAGCACTTTGGTTCTTGAACCAAACTGATTTAGTATCTAAAGAGTCCTCCCATCAGGGTCTTCAAGAAGGCACATTTCTCAATCTCAGAGCAGGAAGGAAGAGCAGGCAAAAGTTGGCCACTTCCAGGAAACATTCTTGCAGCCAGTATTTTCTTCTTTTTTGCCTGGAGAGGTTTCTTATAATTATAGCAGGTGTTTTTACATATTATTTTAACATAATAACTTTTTCCACTCCCATGGAGCCCCCAAATAGAAAACAGAATGAAGAGACACTGCTGTGTGTGGATTGAGGGTGACACAGCTGGCACCTCTTCTAATCCGTTGCCCTTCCCAATGTCCACCCCACAGGCTCACTGATCTCTTAGCTAGATCATCCTTCCAACTCTGCTCCTTGCTCTAAGGCAAGGGAGCATCAGAACCACCCTCACAAATCAGCAGTTCCTCCCCACACCTACCAAACTGGCACCTCCAGGGGTGGGTGATAGCAGAGGTAATAATCAGTTCTTCATTCATCATGATCTGTTTATATTTTGTAGGCTCCCATATTATACTACTGATGATAAACCAGAGGACTGGGTTTCTACCATTTAAAGGACAGTTTAATGGAGCCAACCTTGGCAAAGGTCTCCGTGCCTGGTCTCTTTCATCCAGGGACCACGAGAGACAGCAAACTCTCAGAACCAAGGAGAAAATGTGTAAAATCACCACCCAGATGCCTAATTATTTGGGAAAGCCCATGGCTTTGGAATACTAGGAGTGCCCAGAACCTATTCTCTTACCCTAGAAAAACAAGATCACTCAGCTTTCTTGAGAGCAGCCTGGTGTGATAGAGAGAGCCAGGACAACCTTACCACATCTAGTTAAAGTTTTGGCCTCAGTTTCCCCATCTGTTTATTGGGAATACTGACTTCTCAGTGAGCTGCAGGAGGCTAAGTGAGAAACTGTATAAGGCATTAGCAAAGTGCCTGGTACATGGCAGGCTCTCAGGACATGGTTACTATCTCTTCTAAGTACATTGAATCTTAAGCAATCCCCTTAGTGACACATGAGGTCAGACACAGTGGTCAGAAAACAAACTCTCTATGTTTCAAAAGACAAAAGAGAAGGGAGTGAAACCGGAAAAGTCTTAGGAAAAACAGAGAGTAATAATGACTACTCACCTTTACCAAGTTTCAGCCATGTCTTATCCTAGTCACTAGACTAAGAGTTTAATTTGCAACTTCTCATTTAATCCTCATAAAATTCCATCAGAAAGGGGCTATTACTATTCTTATTTTACAGATTAGGAAAACTAAGCCCCATAAGCCCGAGAAATAATTTGACCAAGGTCACACAGTAAAGCCATTGATGGCAGCTCAGGCCAAAGTCAGTGTCATCCCAAAACAAGATCTCTCAACCACAACCCTCTACCAAAAAAGAGCTTAACAGCTTGTTGAAATTTGGACTATGATATCTTACTTAGACATGGAAAACTGTGCTCCTTTCTGGAAGGTAGTTAGGAATGTGGCTGTTTCTTGGAAGAACGGATGCTAAAGTTGAAATGAAAGAAGTATAAAATAGGAAGACAGGTCTGGATCTTAATATGACAATTTTCTGCCCCTGCCATTCAATGTCAAATACTTAAAAAGCTAAATGGTCAGAATATGAGTTGAGGGGAAGCCCATTGGAAAGGTTGTGACTTGGTCTTGCCCGGGAAATCATGAGATTCTTTTGACAGAAAGGTCACTCTGCCTCCCATCAGACTTAATAGCACTGGGCAGGCTGCATACCACAGAAAGAGGACCATAGGCATCTGGATCCAGAAATGATAGAGGGATAGATCAAAAAGCCAGTGTGATGATGAAGGCACTGAATGTGAAGATCAAGTGGAATCTAGGTGAGGGCACAAACTGCCATCAATTTCTAGTTTATTTCATACCCATTCTTCATAAACAATTGAGAGTGTCTCAAGGTAACATGAAACGCTAGTCAACCAGATTCTGCCCCTAAATGTATTCCAGATAGAAATTAAGGATTCTGGATCTGCTCACACCTCTGGAAAGAACATATCTAGACACCCCCTAGAAACAATATCCAAGAGTTAACAAGCACATCCATCGGAGCTGTGCAAAAAAACCCATATTTGCATAAATAAATTATCCATTCAGTCCATTCAAAACATGTGCACCTGCACCATGGTGGAATGTCAAGAGAGAAGCCCTTGGAATTATTTCTGAATAATTCCATATTTGGGGGAAATCCAGATGAAATTTTCCCTTGTGTATCATGGCATGTGTATGATTTTTCTCCCCTATTTCTCCCCCACTTCCATTCTTAGCAACTACATGTGAGTTCAGGGTTTGAAATTAGTCAATCTGTCTTCCTGGACAAGGACAGTATACTAAACAGTCATATTTTGAGACCTAGTTTCTTTTATGACGGTGCCCCAGGAAAGTTTTATGAGAATCCTGATTTAAGGTTGGAGGTTAATGGCTCTGAAATTCTGAGAACCAAAAAATATTATGTAGGTGGGTGTATAGTAAAACTGAAATAAGGAACTCCTTTGCACACTGAACCAAAAATCTGCACTGTCGGTTCATCTGAAAACTTCTCTGTTGGGGAGGACAGCCCTGCTGTGAAAGGGACCAGCCACAGTCTACCCACTTCCTTACAGTGGAAAACGTGGAGGCCACTGAGGTCTGTTATGCTAAAAAAAAAAAAAGGGGGGGGTATGGAGAGCAAAGGACAGGAGCCACCTCTGACAAGACGACTGTGTGAGAAAGTCATAGTCGTCTTGCTGGAGACATTCTCCATCAACAGCAAAGGTTGGCATTGATGACCTTTTTCCAAAAGACTTCAAAGTCTTCCTAAGGTCCATAGTCCTGTAACTCACCAGTCTGTGCTTCTCTGAGTTGCCAAAGCCACTAGAGCAGAAAGCCTCAGGGAGTCCAACCCTAGATCTCACAATTGTGTGTGGTTGTGGTGGAGGAGGGGTACCCTTGGCAAATGTCTAATTTTTGCTGATCCATTTTCTTTCCAGCTTGGCAGGTCACCTTAACTTGGAAGCTGAATGCACAGCTAGAGAAAATAAGCCTGTTAGGGGATGGGTCAATGCTCTGTGAACTTAAACCTTGGCTGGGGGTAACATTCTTTGAACAGCTAGCTAAGACAGGTCTAGGAAGCCACAACACTGTGGATATAATCAAGAGGTATCCAGACCCACCATGGATCACGTGGCCTCATTTAGAGTGGACCATTCACTCCTCTAACTGTGGTCCTTCTCCATCCCTCTAAGCTGTTAGCAGCGAGCATTAGGCAGAAGGGCTGAGTTGCTAGGAAAAAAGGAGATGTGAGAAAGAGACAGAGAGTAGTTCCTGCATGTTTTATCCTAATGCCCATAGAGAGACTGTGAAATTCCCCAGAAACTCACCTGGTACTATTTCTTACCATTTCAGTCACAACTGTACCAGAATTTTATACACACACTCCCATTCTTTATGTTTGCAGCCTTCTCAGAAAGCCACTAGATCGTTTCCATATTCAAAAATCTTTGCCATTTCTCCACTCTCTAGAGGGGTTCCTTAGAGAGAAGTATACCTACGGAGGGTAGAAAGCAAGATGACTGTAAGTGCAAATAATAATTTTATTTATTTATTACTTTTAAAATTTATTTATTTACTTTAAAGAAATGGAGAGAGTATGTGAATGGGGGAGAAGGGCAGAGGGACAGAGAGAGACAGAAAGAGAATCCTAAGCACAACCCTGGGATCATGACCTGAGCCAAAATCAAGAGTTGGATGCTCAACCAACTGAGCCACCAGGTGGCCCTAATCATTTTTATTTTAATGATTACATGTTCTTGATTAAAAACAAACTTAGCAAAGTATAAAAGAGAGTTGATGTAAGTCAATGTGGAAATTATTAAGTGAATAAATAGATGGGTACTCAGACATGGCAAAAATAGTGTTCAAGACATGTGAGCAATTACAGTTTGAGAAACAATGGCTTAAAGATAGATAGTCCTAACTCCTTGAGGGCAGGCCACTTACCAGCTCTCCTTGATCTCCACCCATGCTTTAAGTCCCCTGGTCCCCAGCCATACCTCATGGGGTGTGTCCCAGACACGGTGGACCCACCTGACATCCATACACATGTATCACGTGCTTCCCAGCTTACCACTTGCCCCAATACTCGGACCATCCTTTCCTATCTTTACCCAGTGGAACGTAACCCATTTTCTCCATTCAGTCTTCAACAACTGCTCCATCAGAATTTGAATCTCCTGGAACAGTTTGTACAGATGGTTCCCAACTTATCATGGTTCCACCTAATGATTTTTCAACTTTATGGTGGTGCAAAAGTGGCACACATTCAGTAGAAACCATACATCCTTCAAATTCTGAATTCAGGTCTCCTCCTGGGCTAGTGATATGGGGTGCCACCCTCTCTGGTGATGCTGGGCAGGGTAGCCATAACTCCCCATCAGCCACATGATCACAAGGGTCAACAAGCCATACACTCACAACGCTTCTGCACGCACACAGCCATACCGTTTGCCACTTTCAGTACAGTAGTCGATAAATTACATGAAATATTCCACACTTTATTATAAAATAGACTTGTGTTAGATGATGTTGTCCAACTGTGGACCAATATAAGTGTTCTGAGAGCCTGTAAGGTGGGCTAGGCTAAGCTAGGATGTTTGGTAAGTCAGGCTTATTGACTTAGCATTAATAATGTTGACTTAGCAACAATAATGTTGCATTATTGACTTAGCAACATTTTCAATTTGCAATGGGATGTAAGCCCACAACACACTGAAGACCAGCTATACTGGGAACCATTCAATAGTTGACATTGAGCTTCTCCCATGTATCAAGCTCTGTGCTAGGCAATGGGGATTCAGTCATAAGAGGGGGAAAAAAGACAAAATTCCTGTCATCACAATGTAGATGCTAATGAAGCAAGATGTCAGCATGTTTCTTGTTCTGCCATGTGGGACCACTTTGGGGTACTGCTTTTCCCTTTCCACACCAGCCTGAGGAACCCAGGCAGACAGTGTCTTCATTGACCTATCCCCAGAAAGGGCCTCACATGACTCCCTCTCAAAGAGCAGGGCATTGAATTGGCAGTTCCCGGATGTTAAAACCCCAGATCTCAGGTATCTAGAAGCAGTGGTCTAACCCACACACCCTGTATAACTGGTGGTTTCGAAACTGTTACCTCTGTGTATCTCCTAAGGTCCTCCCAGCATCACATGGGATACACACAAGATAGTTGAACTGATGACCCTATCAGGCAGTTAGTTGTGCATGGCAGGCAGGGGCCTGAGGTCAGGTACGCGACTCCTGGGGGCTCCTTCTGCCATCACGACTGCTCTCCTCAAGCCTCAGAAATGGACTCCTCTGGACACAGACAACTCTGGTTCCCAATGGAAATCAAATCCCCAGAAGCTACTGAGCCCCGCTATGCAAAGTTCAGTAGCAATTGCTGGAGAGCAGGACGGACCCCAGAGAATACTCTCAGGAACAGGAGAAGCCCCAACATCTTTCCAGAAACAGTGCAGAGTTCCTCCTGCCCTTCTCTCCCTGCATCTCTCTCTTCTCCTCTCTCTCACCCCTGTCTCTTTCCCAGAGCCACTGCCAAGCCTTGGCAGGCAGCCTGCAGCTAGACTAACCAACTCATCCCAGACTTCCCCAGGGTGAGCACTGAAACCCCATGATCCCAAGCAACTCAGGAAGGTTGGTCAATCTTCCTGAATGTGACAAAGATTGTGCTCCAATCTGTTCTTGTCTAACAGCTGTGTGTCCTTGCGTAGTTACCACCATCTCTGAGTTCCTATGTTCTCATCTGCAAATGGAGATGATACTATCCCCCAGGGCTGAGGCAGGGATTGAAGAGGTAATGTAAGAAGTCTAGGGGGCCACCAGTGGACCATAAATGGTTGCTGTTAGTACCTTTGGAGATGGCAGAGTAAAAAGGGGTTGCTGCAGGGAGGCCAAAGGACCTATGAGCTGGTTGATAGCTGCTGAGTGGATCTCTTGTGGAGATTGATGTGCCAAGAATCTTGTGGCCAAAACACACAGTCTCACCAGGGTCTCTGAATGGGCAGGAAACAAGAGACTTGCTAGCAAAGCACTGTAAACCAGCTCAGCATCCACTCAGCTCTGCCTTGTTCTTTTTATTAAGCACTTATTAAGTGCCAGATGTTAAGCACTTTATTTACATGCAATTTCTCACTTAATCCTCACACAGCCCCTCCTTGGAATCCTCTATGTTAAGGATGAGGAAACTGGAGGTGAGAGGTATTTAGTAACTGGCCCAAGGTCACACTTCTAGAAAGGACAGACAAAAACCAAGCCTGCCTGACCTCAGAACCTAGATCCCTAACCACCACCTACCTACCCCTGTGTAGGAAGCATCCTCTCCTGGTGCCTCAGCAGGAGCTGAGTGCTGACTGCTGTTCTGTCCACCCACACATAGAAGGAAACTGGCATTTGACTGGGCACTGAGCTATCTGATCAGCCTTGGAGAGAAGGGGAATTAGCATGCGAACCCTTGCTTGCTGGGGTATGGCTCACCCTAAACCCTGCTGGGTTTCCCAAAACTCCAAATAGATATTTACATAATCTCATTACATTGCTCCCAGCTTCAGACTGAGGAGAGGACATAAAACCAACCCACGCCAACGAACCACTGTAGTTCAGATGGATTGTTTTTCAGTCCTCAGTACACAGACCCATTACTGCAGGCTGTCCATTGCAGAGGCAAGGGTTCCTGACTTAGACAATTTTTATCCCAACTCTACCACTTACTAGCTATGCCACTTGGGACAACCTGAGGCTCAGTTCTCCCATCTGTAAAATGGGTGTGAATTTCATCTCAGGATCATTAGCCGAAGCATCACCCCTCATGGAATACCCACACTAAGCTAAGCATGATACTTGAATCTTTGCAGCAACTCCTCCCCAAAACCCTTCGATGCAATCACTATTCTTCTTTTTTGAGAGAGATAGAGTATGTGAGTGGTGGAAGGGAACACAGGGGGAGAGAGAGAATCTTAAGCAGGTTCCATGCCCAGCTTGGAGCTGAACTCAGGGCTTGATCCCACAACGCTAGGATCATGACCCGAGCCAACAATCAAGAATTGAACATTCAATTTACTCAGCCACCTAGGCATCCCGATGAGGTCACTATTTTAATCCTCAGCTGAGGAAACAGGCTCAGAGAACTTAGGAAATTTGTCTGAAGTCATACAGCTAGTAAGTGACAGAGTCTGAAACCCAGGATGTCCAAGAACCTTACCCCCACACACACACTTTACCTCCTCACCCCTATATACTGTCTCCTGCAGTGTGTACTGCACAGCTTCCCATGAGATGACACATGGAATGTGCCCAACTCACAGGACCCCTGTGGTCGTGTCCTCCTTCCCACCATTCTCAGCCACCGCTCCTGACATGCGCCTGGAAAGAAGAGGCATTCCCTCGCGTAGAAGGACCCTCACTGTGGGAGCCCATTTCCATGAAGCACCTCCTCTTCTCCTAACTGCATTGCCTCCACTAGCGAGGGGTCCCCCACTCCTGATAAGCACACTTGAGCCCGAGAGTGACAGGAATCCCAAGGTACTAAGGAAAGAGCACCTCACTGCTGAACAAGGCCAGGCAGTAACCTGTGGCTGAGATAATTACAGTATGGAGAGACAACATGAAAGTCAAGGGCTGACTAATTTATAGAGCAATGGATTGTAACCTCAAAGGCTTGGAGGTCTGGGGCTCCTGGGTGGCTCAGTTGGTTAAGTGCCCGACTCTTGATTTCAGCTCAGGTCATGATCTCACAGTTCTCAAGATTGAGCCCGGAATCGGGATCTATGCTAACAGTGCAGAGCCTGCTTGGGATTCTCTCCTTCTCTCTCTCTGCCCCTCCCCTGTTTGTGTGCACATGTATGCATGCTCTCTCCCTCTCTCTCTCTCTCTCAAAATAAATAAATAAACTTAAAAAAAAAAAGACTTGGAGTTCTAGATGTGCCACCAGCCCACTGAGGACCCAATTAGAACTTTAAAAGTAAAAACCTCCCCCATCCCGACTAGCACACCACACAAACTTCTTACCTCTCTTCTCTCCAGAAGTCCATGTCGAAGACCCCAATGCTAACTCCCCGCCCCCATTAATCCAATATTCTCAAAAAAGGTGGGAGGAGGGCTGGGATCACACTGTTGGGAGTGTGATAGAATGTCAAATGTACAAAAATCGGCCATGTGTTTGAAAAACAGAACTTGTGGTTCTTTGTGCTGTCCTACAATGGGGCAGAAATAGATCGTTTTTTAAGACTGAAAATGAAAACCAGCTGCTATCATATCCAGCAATCCATGACAGCATCCTCCACCCGCAAGGTGAGCCCTGCCATGCTGGAATAGAGGTTCTACTCAGCATTCTTGTTTAAGTCGCTGAGACATAAGTCTGAGTTCCATCATATCTGCTTCTTGCAGTTGCGTGACTTTGGCCAAGTGACTTGACCTCTCCGAGCTTCCCCTCCCTCATTTGTTAAATGCAGACTAGAACAGTACTAACAGTGTTGGGTAATGAAGGGGATTAAGTTGGATAACACACGTAAAAGGCTACTTTTGCCCGTTATTTTATGCACTATTCTTACAATGTTGAATTCTGCCTCCTTGTTCCCTGGTACTAGCCATCGGTCTTACACAACTTCCACTGATCACCATCTACCCTATTCCCCTGGGCTTGACTCTCTGGCCCTGCTTATGGGAGTTTTAAAACAGAGCCAGTGGAATTGGGGATCAACCTGGTCTTGGGTTCCTGAGACATGCCAGCAGTGGGGCCTGTATTGTTGGTAACCCAGTCCTGGAAATTTCCAACGGCCCATTGTTTCAGGTACCACAGGCTAAAGATGCCCCCTCCCTCCCTCCCCACTCTCAGCCTCCTCCTCTTTCTGTGAGTGCTCAGTTTCCCACCTGCACACAGCACCAGAGGTCAAGGGCTCTTTCCATGGAAATACTATTTGGTTACCTGGTGTTTTGCATTTTGTGACACCCAAGGCCTAGATGTGACCAGGATATGTGACTAGCATGGCTTGACAAAGTCACACTTTTCAAAATTAACACCTCAATCTCTTCACATCTTCTTCTTCTAATTACTCTCCATTCAAGCACAACTAAGACCTGTGAGTCAGAACTTTCTATAATAACAAAAACCATAACCATAGTAATATATTACTATATACTTAAAGTAGTTTACTCTACTGCTTCTAGACTTTATGTTTGGAAATGTAGATACTCTACTTAACCCAAAAATTAAGCTCTCCAGGTATCCTCAGGCCTGGTTCCTACCATTTTACTTGGTAGCCATTTCTCAGATGGCTCCTGCCCACAGCTATCATATAGCACTCTGCTTGTCAGAGGAGCAGTGGAATATGGCTGGCCAGTGGCCCACATGACTAGTGCAACGAGGAGGAGGGTTTCCTAGATTTAAAGCCCAACAGAGCTGGTAAGACCCATCGTTGATTCGGGCATGGGGAGGCAGGAACACTCTTTGTGGAAGGGTATTTTTGTGCAGTCTTTATGGAGAGCAATTTGGAGGTATCTATCAAAATTGTAATGCTTACATCCGCAGCAACCCCATTACTCAGAATTTCTTCTGTAGAGATATATACAAAAGACCACAGAAATATATGATAAAAAATTGAAAATAGCATTAGTGTTCATCAGTAGGAAGATATTTAAATAAAGTATCATCCATTTACACCAGGAAATAAAGACAGAGCTATGTGTGATGACATGAAACAGTGAAAAAACAAGCTTAAGAATAAGGCTTATAATATGATTGCATTCTTATTTAAGCATATGTATTTGATGTGTGGGGGAATATGTAACAAACAGAAATAGTTGCTGCCAGGAGGGGAAGTGGGTAGGACTGAGGAGAAGTTCACATTCTTCTTTGTTTTCATTTTGTGACAGGTGTATATTTACCTGTATTTATGTCTATATGACAAAAATATCCCAACACAATGGATCTCAATTTTTACCCCGTCGTACATCTGGTAGAATCTTCTACCAAAGCAGTGCATGATCACCCAGAACACATACTCAGTGCTTTGCAGTTTACCAAGCACTTGCACAAATAAAACTTCACTTAAGTCTCACACCGTCCCCAGGAGATTATCCCCATTTTACAGACAAGGCTTTTAGAAGAAAAGCAAACGGCTGGTGGTGGTTGGGAGAGCCAGGACGAAAATCTCAGGGTGTTCACCTTCTGGGCACATTCCCAGCTGATACCTGCAATATCCCTTCCATGGTCCAGATCAGATGATGCTGGCCTCAGATCTTCTCTGACACGAGGTGAAACCCAGAATACCTGGGCATTGCTAATAAAGCTGAGGGGGGACCAGGGAAGAACAGAGAGGGCAGGGACAGGGAAGGGTATGATGGAGATGAGAGACTAAAAAGGTTTGAGAAGGACAGGAGGCTTGGCATCCTGTTTAATAATTACATGTGTAGTTCATCAGCAAACCAGGTAAGCGAGACCCTAACAGGTACCTCCTTCCCAGGACCACTCTGTTATTTGGGGATGAGTCATCTATTGCCATCTTGCTCTTTGCTGGATGTGAGGCAAGCCTACAGCCCAGTGCGGCAGTGGGGCACTCCCCTCCTAGGTATGGCCCATGAACTTCTGCTCAAGAGGCCCTTAGGGATCTGTCCTCAAGAGCCACAAGTAGGAGCAGAGATCTCAGAGGCCTTTCTATAATGTGCACCTGCTTGTTTAACATGCTTCAATGGGTCCCGTGCCCTTTGGAATGAAGTCCAGCCTCCCTTACATAATTCACAAGGCCTCTTGTGATCTGGCAACTACTTGCGTTGTCAGCCACATCGCCACGAATTCTCACCTGGCATTCTGCACATTGACTCCATTCAGTACCCTCAACAGGCAAACCAACCTCCCCTTCTCTCTCCCTATCAGTCTTCCCTCTCCCTCCCCAATCTATTCCATATGCTGTACCATACTGTGCATCCCAATGGCTAACTTCTCCATGAGCTTCAGACTTCAGCCCAAAGATAGCTTCCTCTGGGGAGTGTTCCAGATAGGCTCCCCTTGCCACCATCCCTCCCCCACTGAGTTGTCACCCCCCCTCCATTCTTCCTGAGCCTTCATCTCTCAAGTACTTGTCACACTGCATTGTAATGACTTATTTGTCTCTCTCCCTGGCTGGACTAGCACAGTTTGGCTGACGCATTGTAAGGTAACCTTAAATATGCAATTAACAAATGAAGAATGGCACAGTATGGCTGTCACCCCATGGTAAATGACAGGTATCAGACTTTGGCAATGGAACTTGGGCTTGAAGCCTTGGCAGGTGTCACCAAAATCTTGCTGCCTTAATCTATATGGCCAATTCCTCTTTGCCATTGTCTGGGAAATCTTAAGCCTTGAATGATAATGTATATTATGATGGGTAGTGTATGGTAGGAGGTGTGTTGTGAGAAATCTCCGGCAGGTTCTAACCACAATTACTTAGGAGGAAGAAAAGAACACCCTCAGGTTTACAAGGTGGTAATGGAACCAGAGGGCTGGAACCAGGCTCAGGAGGTCAAAAATCCATTCTCCTGCCTCTAGGCAAGACTGGTTCAATTGCAGACAAATGGGTGTCTCCTTATATTATTAATAGGGGTATTATTATTATTATTATGGTTCCATTAAAAATAAGCATTCACAGGGAAAGTGGTGTCACAATCTCTCAGTAGTCACTAAAACATGGAACCAGGTCTCTCAACACTGTGAAGTCTAACTGTATCTTTGATGTTAGCATGATTGTGTGATGCCTGGAGAAGGGAAGCAAGCAGGTTCTCCCTAAGAAGAGGGCAAAGAAAATGATCTAGAGTCAGGCGTTAGGTGCACAATGTCATCAGGGTCACAATCAGGCATCCCCTCTGCCATTGACAATCAACTCAGCCCTTCTCCTGTGCTCAGGGCTTTATGGCACTCAAGGTCCTTAGCCACCCATGATCTCATTGGGTCCTCAAAACATCAGAATGGCATGTGCAATCCCAGACTGGGGGAAAGCTGGGGCTTTAGGTCAGTTTTCCTGAGTTTCCCATCCTGAGCAAGTAGCTAAACAAGGGTCAAAGAATTCGGCTGCAGTCTGATACCCTCCACATTTTGACATTCTGCTCCTCCATCCAAAAAGAAGAGAAGGATGGAACCACCCAGCCCACATGCCTCCATGGTCCATGTTTTCAGTAAATACATGAGTGTTTACTATGCTCCTGGCACTGTTCTGGGCTCTAAAACTAGAGCAGTGGCTAAAACAGATTTTTTAAAAAAGAAGAAAGACAAAGAAATTCAGCGCTCCTAGACTTTATGTTCTGGCGCTGCGGTTTTTATAAGTGGCTATAAATGATATGATTTAGATGATACACGGGCCTGGAATTCAACAATATTGAATTACACAGTGAGAAATGTGTGCCCTTTCCAATTGTCTTTCAGTCCTCCACAGTCATTCAAGGAGGGCTCAGTCTGCTGATCCCCCTTTCAAGAAAAAGGGTGTGGCTGCAGGAACCAGTGAGAAGTTAATTCCGTAGCAGGGTTCACGGTTAACATCTGTGTGTGGCAGCCGATGCTGATTTTCCATGAAAGGTAGTGACACAGTCACTTTTTAAATAAAGGTTAATTCTTGTGACCAGTGAGTCATTTTAAAGAAAGACCTAAGAGGGAGCAGGTGGTCAATGCACCAGGCAAAGCAGGCAGTGCAAACACGTGGCCGGAAGCCCTGCTGCATCTGTAGACCCATCCATGCTCCTGGCCCCATGTTCTTCGGCTCATAGGATCCAGAGTCGGGGTAGCTCAGAGGCTCACTGCTTCATGCTCCGATGAATCGCGCACCTGTCCCGAGGTCCCCCGCCCACCCTGCCGCCACCCACCACCAGGCTCACCCCACAGGGTCTGCAGGAGAGAGGCCAAGGGAGCCTAGCCTGGAGCCCGACAGCAAACACCTTGCCCTTCCCATCGTCACCCACACCCACGCCAATGACTTATCAGCCTTATCTCAATCTCTGCACTTTCACTGAGGGCAAAGGTCACTCAGAGGAAGCTCCCTGGAAGTTAACCAGCCTTCATTCTCAGAAGCCAACGGGCTTCTCCTACTCTGCATGCAGAATTGTGTCCAGCCCCCAGGGAACTGGGCTGCTCCTGAGGTGGATGGGTCCCCCCACAGGCTCAGTATCAGAAGCACCTGAGGAGTCTGACCACAAGATTAAGGCACCTGGGCCCCGGCAGCCCTGCTGAGTCAGTCACTGAAGGGTGGAGCCTGGAAGGCCGCATTTTGTGCTCTTCCGAGTCAGATGTTCAGCTGGGTCTGGAAGCCGGTATTCTTGATTAGAAACATCTGCTCCTTCTCTGTGGCTGAGGAGCGACCCAGAGTCATCTTATCAAGGCAGTAAATGGAGAGGTTTAGTATGTGGGTTTTGGACTTGAGCAAACCTAGATGCAAATCCAGCCACTTCCTTGTGCTAAGTGTCCTCAGGCAAGCAGTTCAACCACTCTGAGCCTCATCGTCTGGGCTATGAAGTGAGATAGCAATGGTTCCTGTGCCTCCTCAGATTGTTTGAAGGATTCCGTGAAGCTAAGTATGTAAAGTGGATTGTTGAGAGTGGCTTGGCGTAAGAGCTAATGAAATACTGGCCAGTATTAACACAGCACGGGGCCAGGCATCTTCTGGTTCACCTGCCTTGTTTTGTACAACCTGGGACCCAGAAGGTTGAAATGACTCTGCCTTGGTCTCACCGCCAGCCAGCACATGGTGGCACCAGGATGTGGATCCAAGTCCCTTCGCACTTGGATCCCCACACCCTGCCCACACTGTGATGTGTGAGACACAACCATCAGCTCCATGAGGATGCTTATCTCTTGGACTCCATCAGCTGCCTGGCACCATGTCCGGAGCCCAGGGACTCTTCGCTGATTGAATGAATGAACAGCCTGGGAACCAAATCTACTACAGGGAGAAAAGTGTGTGGTGTCGCGAGGGCAACAGGCTGCAGTGTGCACAGGACTCCCTTGCGGACCGTGGGACAATTCCGGTGTGGACTCAAGGAGTTTGGCTGGGCTGGGGTTCTACCATCCTGGCAGGCTCCCTCCCAGGTAATGCTGACCCGGGGAGCCCCTGCCAGTGACCTGAACATCGTAGGGCACACTCTGGAGCCAGACTGCCTGGACTCAAAGCCCAACTCTGCTACTCACTGGCTGTGTAGCCCCAAGCCACTTCCTGTGTGTTGGTTTTCTTGCCTGCAAAGAGGTGAGATGTAATACTATTACCTGCTTTGCAGGGTCATCAGGAGAGTTTATGAATTAAAGCATATCAAGTGTCTTTAGTGTCTGGCACTAAAGTGTCTGGCACACGTGAGGCACTCAGAAACTGTTGACTGTTCTCAGAAGGTAGACGAGAACCTTTCTCATAATCAGATGGTTCTCCTGCTCCCTGTCCTGTCCCGGACGCCCAGCTGCACAAGAGTCAACACATCCTTCTCCGACGTCCAGCTAGCCATGTTCCAAACCACACTTGAATAAACCTGAGCCCAGAAAGGATGAGACAACAGAACCCAGGTGGTGGTCAGAGCAGCCCAGGCAATCCCTCCCCTGGCTGTGTGAGCGGGACAGAGGAAAATGTGCCAGCAGGCAGATACAGCAAGGCCCTACCCCCCACTCTTGCAGTACTCAGCTTCCAACTGGCAGTAGCTTGGATTTGTTTTCTTTAAAAGCCTCTCAGAGCTCTCATGAGGGAGAGCAATTTTTATCTCCAAGAAGGTAATAAAGATCGATGAGGTAGCTGTGCCGAATCCTGCTGATACCATCACTAAGAGAGCAGGCATGCTTATCGGCAGAGTTCTCAGAAGGCATAAATTAAAAGCCCTTGGGGTTATCAGGTCAGCAAGGGCTTGGGAAAAACTGAGAATCAGGTACCCAAAGGTGNCAGGCTCCCTCCCAGGTAATGCTGACCCGGGGAGCCCCTGCCAGTGACCTGAACATCGTAGGGCACACTCTGGAGCCAGACTGCCTGGACTCAAAGCCCAACTCTGCTACTCACTGGCTGTGTAGCCCCAAGCCACTTCCTGTGTGTTGGTTTTCTTGCCTGCAAAGAGGTGAGATGTAATACTATTACCTGCTTTGCAGGGTCATCAGGAGAGTTTATGAATTAAAGCATATCAAGCACTTTGCTCAGTGTCTGGCACACGTGAGGCACTCAGAAACTGTTGACTGTTCTCAGAAGGTAGACGAGAACCTTTCTCATAATCAGATGGTTCTCCTGCTCCCTGTCCTGTCCCGGACGCCCAGCTGCACAAGAGTCAACACATCCTTCTCCGACGTCCAGCTAGCCATGTTCCAAACCACACTTGAATAAACCTGAGCCCAGAAAGGATGAGACAACAGAACCCAGGTGGTGGTCAGAGCAGCCCAGGCAATCCCTCCCCTGGCTGTGTGAGCGGGACAGAGGAAAATGTGCCAGCAGGCAGATACAGCAAGGCCCTACCCCCCACTCTTGCAGTACTCAGCTTCCAACTGGCAGTAGCTTGGATTTGTTTTCTTTAAAAGCCTCTCAGAGCTCTCATGAGGGAGAGCAATTTTTATCTCCAAGAAGGTAATAAAGATCGATGAGGTAGCTGTGCCGAATCCTGCTGATACCATCACTAAGAGAGCAGGCATGCTTATCGGCAGAGTTCTCAGAAGGCATAAATTAAAAGCCCTTGGGGTTATCAGGTCAGCAAGGGCTTGGGAAAAACTGAGAATCAGGTACCCAAAGGTGGGCTCCTCTTTTTCTGGCTGGGGGATCCTTTATCTCTGCTCTTGACGCACCACCCCCCGACTCTCCTGTCCACCAGCAACATGCCTCCCATACACGTGATTCATACTAAGGCATGAATGGCTGCCAGCACCTTGAATGGAAGTCTGGGCTTTCATTTTCCCTGGAATCCAAGTCTCTGGCTGAAAAAGAAACACTCCCCTGAGAGTATTTTCCACGTCGGCCATGGGGAATGGGTAGGTGGAAGGAAAGTGATATGGTTTCAAGGTCAGGAAGCCCTGAGTTTGATTTCCAGCTCCCGCATGTAGCAGCCATGTATTCTTGGGCAAGTCACCAAGTTCCTCATCTGTAAAGTGGGGTTAGTACCTCCCATGTGGGATTAGAGATAACGTGCAGGAAGTACCCAGGATAATACCAGACACTGGCCAACCCTCCATTAATGACCATGATTATGACCTCCACCAGGAGGGCTGACCCTGCCCTCCTAGATCCCAGCCAGTCACCCACTCTGCCATTGTCCCAGGTAGGCGGCTGGAAGTCACTCTCTTCGTGTCTGTTTCTTTCTTCCCTGTTGCTCACTGTGAGCTCATTGAGGGCAGGGACCCTGTCTGATTGATCTTGGACCTCTGCGTCCTGTACAGGGCTGGCATAATAAAAGGGGCCAATCTGAATGCCAGACCCTGAACTTGGAGATAAAGAGAGCCCTCCCTGGCTACCTGCCCACACTTGTCCTTGGGGCTGAGGCTTGGCCAAAGGAAAAGGGTCTAGTGAATGAGGGACAGCGGCTACTATCAGACTCTCAGGCCTGGGTGCTGCTGCACCCCAAGACCGGCATGTCACCTCTCCTCAGTGAAATGCCTCAGTTTGATCCTGGCTCTTCGGGGAGGCCGGGTCTGGCATGTGCAGGCAGGGAAGCACTAAGCTCTGGGCTGGGCATTTCTCCATTGTTTCATTCTCTCTCTTATCTCCAGCTAGTTAGTGATTAACTACTCTTTGGAGGTTTCCCAGCCTCCAAAGCTCCCCAGGAGCACAGGTGGCCACTGGGTTGGAGCAGGAGAGCCTGACTCAGGGCCCAGTTCTCTCTGCAAGACAGGGAGGGCCCAGCGGCACAGATCCTGGGTCATGAGCCGACTGGGGCAAAGCCAAGAGGATTGGTGCTGCACTAAGTGGCAGCGATTGCTGAGAAGGGCAGCAGGGAGGTGTGTCTCGGTGTGTGTATGTGTGTGTGTGCGTGTGCGTGCATGTGTGGTTGGGGGAAAGGGTGGGGGGGACAGCCAGAACCTGGGAGAGAGGCTTGATCTTCTCTCACCACCCCTGCCACCACCCACCCCCTGGAGCTTTCTGTACAAACCTTAACTGAGCGGCTTCTATTAGATAAGAGCTACCTTTACAGGTGGCTCCCAGAGGTTGGAGCACCCCCCTCTCCAAACCCTTTGTAGCAAGCCCCGTCTCAGATGGGCTGCCAAAGAGACCAGGCTGACTCAGATGAGCACTGTCTAGAACTTTCCAGAAGACCAATTCCTTTACAGGATGAGGGTCTTTCTTCTACCTTTTCCGTTCTTTAATGCTAGGATTTTTTGATTTGAGGTTTGTACTTCCCTAGAGAGACTTTCAGGGAGATCTGTGGAGCCCTAAAATATACACAGGAAGCACATTTTTCTAGGAAGGGGCTCCTACACTCAGCCAGAGTGGTATGAATCAGACCTTATCACATCTCACCCCAAAACCTTTACTCATTTCCTGTTTTCTCCATTGTTTTTGTTTGAAGTGGGGGCAAACCCTTGCCCTAACTAGGTGGCCCTGGCTGCCCACACTTGGATTATGGTGCTCAGGCCCCACCAGCTCTTCCTCTGCCCAGGTGTCCAGCCTCTGCCCTCTCTCTGCGGCCAGCTTCCCTCCAGCAGCTGCCCCTTCTCAGAGTTCAGGTTCAGCCCATGTCTCACCTTCAGAGAGGCCTGCCCTGAGTGCCGTGACTGAATCAGCATCATCCCCAGCCAGGCCCCTCCAGACTCCCAGCCCCCAGCCCCTGCTGTGTCTCCATAACACATACTAGGTCTTGCTTGGTTGATTGAGTGTTGAGAACATAAGCTCCCTGAGGACAGGACTTTGTGGTGCTCACTGCTGTAACTCCAGTGGCTGGCAGAACATTTAGAGTTCAAAACATCTGTAGCGTGAATGGATGAATGTGAAGCTATCCTCGAGTTCTCAGAGGAGTTGGTTGTAAGCCCCAAAATTGAACAACTATTGCTTTAAATCAAAGATCGACATGCTACATACAGCCTTTGAGGCAAACTAAATCTGCAGTCTGGTTTTGGACAGCCTGCAAGTTGTTTCTTTACATGTTAAATGACTGAAAAAGTAAATAAATCCACTTTCAGTCGTGATTTTAAATCAACAAATCCATTTTCATTCATGATTTTGTCTATTTGGGTCCTCTTTCTTTTCTTTTTGAGAAACCTGGCTAGAGGTTTATCAATTTTGTAGCCAAATTATGGAAAGAATTTAAATGTCCATCAAATGATGAATGGATAAAGAAGATGTGGTTTATATATACAATGGAATACTACTTGGCAATGAGAAAGAATGAAATCCTACCATTTGCAGTAACATGGATGGAACTGGAGGGTATTATGCTAAGTGAAATAAGTCAGTCAGAGAAAGACAGATATCACATGTGAATCTTGAGAAACTTAACAGAAGACCATGGGAGAAGGGAAGGGGAAAAAATAGTTACAAACAGAGAGGGAGGGAGGGAAACCATAAGAGACTTTTAACTACAGAGAACAAACTGAGGGTGGATGGGGAGTGGGTGAGAGGGGAAAGTGGGTGATAGACATTGAGGAGGGCACTTGTTGGGATGAGCACTGGGTGTTGTATGGAAGCCAATTTCACAATAAATTATATTTTAAAATATATAAAAGAAAAGAAAAAAATCAAAAGAAGAATCGTATTTAGTAACACATGAAAAGTATATGAAATTCACATTTTGGTGTGGTGGACTGGCTAGCCTGAAAAGCCTAAAATGTTTGCTGCCCAGAGCCTTTATAGAAAGAGTTTGCCAACCCCTACTTTAACTAATACTAAGAAGGGAGGTATAGGTAGGATCTAATTACATACAAGAAAGGATGGAGGAAAGGAAAGAAATAAAAATAAAAGAAGAGAAAGGAAAAGGAAAACAATAATGAGAAGAGATAGGTAAGATTTTATTTAGCACCTACTATGTGCCATGTGCTCTACTTGGTGCTTTACCTCCTTAATTTTTCAGCTCTAGACAAAAGCTCAAGTAGAGGCAGAATCTGTGGTCAAGAAGCCTCCATCCCCAGACACTGTGCTTCCTCTGAGCACCTATTGCCTGTTGACCAGCCCCCTCTCCTGCCATTAAGGCACTCAGCTCTGACCCTTCCCCCACAACATTTTATCTTCTAGACATTTCTCTCTGCAAAAGCTTGCTCATCCCTCTTATTCCCTTAAAGTCTTGCTCTCTGTGAAGCGACCACAGAAATGAAGATAGGTTTTCTCTGTATTACTCCCACCCCCACCCGTGCTAGCCAGCAAGATAGAGGGAACATAGTAGGAACTCGGTAAACATGCGCTAAGTGACTAAATAAGAGCAGCCATGCAGAATCTTAGTTCAGCTTAGCAACGGTTTCTCAGGACAGAGGATGCCAGTGAAGGGCAATTCCATAAGGAAGATGGCTGGCAACACATTCTTCTGGACAGTGTTACAACCTGTGCAAAGACCAATCCATAGAGACCTGAGGGTTCTCCGCCCACTCCCACAACCCCCTGCCTTGCTGTGTCCCTTTTGTGGAGCTTCCCACCTCCCATCCCACAGCCCCTGTCCCTTCTGCTTGTCCAATCACCGCTTTAGGCTCTCTCCTGGCCTAGGGGAAAGCAAGTAATCGAATGCAGGCTGGTGAAGATGGCCGAGTGACAACAGAGATTATATTTGGAAACGGCACTTCCTCTGTGGTTGTTCCCAGACCAGAGTAGGTAAAACCAAGCCAGCACGCTCAATCAGCAATGAGTTCCAGGTGATCTCCCTATGCAATAAGAGGTGATACCACATCTATCTGGTATTTCCTGTGAGAGTGATGACTCTTGCTTCAGTGGCTAGTTTGAGAAAGGGGACAAGTCTCCTTATAAAAGAGAAGGAAGAGATAAACTCATTGAGCACTGGCATTGGGAATGCAAAGAGAGGAGGGGAGGGTAAAGGGATGGTGACAGACTGATTTCAGAAGTATGACTGATATCTTAGTGAAGCCAATCAGGAGAGGGCTAGGCAGTGTGACTCTGGCTTTTTGGTTTTTGATGTCACACATCCATGGAAGGCTCTCTGCACTTCCTTGTGCCTTCCCCACATCTGTTACAGTGGCTCCACGGACAACCACCAGTAACTCCTGGGGGAACCCCAAGATTGGAAGTGAGGCAAAGACTCTGGGTCACAAAGTCCCTCTTTTCAGACAACAGGGAGGACCCAAGGAAGAAAACTAGGTGGCAGCAGCAGAGAAATCCATGGAAATCATAGTTGAAGAAAGCTGGATTGAGTAGGTTGCCCTGACTTCCAGATGTGACCCATCGTTTCCAGGGTAGAATGGGCCCTTCTAAGGATTGCCTCAGCTGCGCCTTCAGTTTGCCAAGTGCCATGGTCTCTTCCAGGGTGAGTGGCCATTTTTTGCACGGATGAAATTCAGAAAGAAAATACAAAAGTTTATACAATGTATTGTCCTTTTCGTTCAAATAAAAACTACTGAGCGGAGTCCCAGCTTGAAAGAAATATATATTCTTACAACTTAAATTTACTGCTAAAAAAAAAGTGTAAGAAAGTCAATTTAAAAACAAGCATCATTAGACACGTGAAAAGGTGCTTACCATAACCTCACCAATAACCAGAGAAACAAGCTAATATGAGAGGCCACCTCACATCCTTCAAATTGGCAGAGCTAATTCAGATGATAATAAATATTGTCCAGGGGCTCCTGGGTGGCTCAATCAGTTAAGCATCTGACTCAGTTTTGGCTCAGGTCATAATCCTGTGGTTTGTGGGATGGAGCCCTGCATCATGCCCTGTGCTGACAATACAGAGCCTGCTTGAGATTCTCTCTCTCCCTTTCTTTCTCTCTCTCTGACCCTCCCCCATTCATGCGCGCACATGCATGCTCTCTCTCTTTCAAAATAAATAAATAAACTTAAAAAAAAAAGTTGGCCAGCAGGTAACAAGGAAGGAATTCTAACCCACTGCTGGTTCAGGACTGTTTGGAGAGTGACTTGTTAATTCTAGCAAAGAGAAAGATATATGTGCCCATGACCTAGCAAATCCCAGATACAAGCCCCAGGAAACTCTAGCACCTGCTCACAAGAGGACAGTACAGAGATAGTCATTGCATCACTGTCGGCAAAATAAACAACTCGGAAAACCTAGATGTGCTTCGGTAGGAGAATGGATTGATACTTGATAAACAAATCCCCAGGTGAGCCACATTTGTTGTTTTATTCATTTTTTTATTCAATAAATTTCCTTTTCTTGTTAAGATCTGTAAGAATCATCTGGGAAGCTTATGTAAAAAGCAGAATTTTTTTAAATGTAATTTATTGTCCAGTTAGCTCACATACAGTGTACGCAGTGTGCTCTTGGTTTCAAGGGTCGATTCCCGTGATTCATTGCTTACATACAACACCCAGCACTCATCCCAAAAAATGCTCTTGTTGGGAGAAAAGGCAGAATTTCTGTCCCCACACTCAGAGCCTGAGGCTTAGGTCCCGGAAGGTGTCCAAGGAGAGCCACGTTTTTGTGAGGGCAACATGCGATACCAATGCAAGCAGTGTTTGAGTCACACTATACCTGATCACTTATCGTGAGGTTTGATTTCAAGCCGGATTACAAAACTCTATGGGTCACATGTGGTCCCTGGTTACTCATCACTTACTAGGCAAAGAGTCCTGGATGGCCTGGATTGGCAGGATCAGTGGAGGAAAAATCTGGGGCCATTTCTCCTCCATAGAGCGCAGTTGTCTCATGTACAAGAAAGCCAAACCGGAGGGTCACTCCTTTTGTCCTTCTATTTCTCATTTCTGTGCTTCTCTCCCAGATGGGCTTGTTGCCTAATAAGTAAGAACAGTTTTCCAAAGGAGCCCACACTCCTACTTCTGTACACAGCAGCCTCTCTATTCAACAGCACTCTGTAACCAGAACTCTCTGTGAATGACCAATTCTAACTCCTTAAATCCCTATGTGGGCCCTGTCTGCTCCCAGACCATCTTCACCAAAGAAGTGTTAAGTATGCTTGGAGATCATTTCCCAACTGAATGTAGATGATGAGATTCCAATGGCTTGAAAAAGTCAATACATACATGGTGGATTATCCAAACTAGAAGACCCAGAATATCATTAATTATCTGACTGCTGTTGAACTGGGTAAGGTTCGGGCAAAGGTTGGCAAAATTCCCTATGCATACTTACTGCCTCTGTGGACAAGGAAAAATAATATTGACTGAAGGTTCAAATAAAAACTTGATTCTGTGCCACCTCTTTTCTCATGAATCTTGGCCATTGTGGAGGCAACCTTTGAATCTTTGCCTCTGTGACTTTTTTAACTTCTGAATTTAGTCATTAAGTGTTGCCGAGGTATGGGATGGAGGATGGCAGCTTTCTTAGCTCCAAGACAAATTCAATTAACAAAGATCTGTGGGTAGACCTGTGTCCAGGCAAAAGATCGGAAGATATGCTTGTTCTGGCCTGTTTGCCTTCAGAACCATTCCCTACCCTTTTCCCACTGAGGCTTCTTCTCTTTCTGCTCTCTCCCTCTGGGTCTGATGCTTGATGCTGCAGGAGTTTCTCGGGCTCCAGGCTCCCACATCAACCACCTTCCGCCCAGGTGCAGCCAGTGAGGCCACCAGTGGAAGACTGGAGGGAGGAAGTGAGAAGCCAGGGTGCTTCTCCCCTCCCTCTCTGACTCAAGCAGCCACTTCATTTCCTCTGTGGCTCCAGCTCCCTCCAGACAAGTGCATCAGGGACTCTGGTAACACAATGCCCTTCCCTTCTCTCTTCAGCCTGTATGCACTAGTGACTTTCGGCTCGTTAACCTTTGAGTTACCTCACCATGCTCTGTTTGGCTTCACAGATCTTCCAACACTGGTGTGACCCATATTCCCTTCATTGAATTCCCTTTAGTGAGGGGGTGCCTGAGTGGCTCAGCTGGTTAAGCATCTGACTTGATTTTGGCTCAGGTCATGATCGCATGGTTCGTGGGATCAAACCCTACTTTGGGCTCTATGCTGACAGCACGGAGCCTGCATGGGCTCTCTCTCTCCCTCTCTGACCCTCCCTTGCATGTGTGCTCTCTCTCTCTCTCTCAAAATAAATTAACAAATATACCTTAAAACACTTGAGTTCCTTTCTGCTTTCCTGGTTAGACTCCAACTGATACAAGAGATAACTGGCCTCTTCTCTCAGCCCATTCAATATTATAACTCTGTCTTCCATGCTCATCAGGGAGCTTGTCCTTTTCAAAGCCTGTTCATCTCACCAAAGCCCACAGCATCCCTTAGATGTAGACAGGGCAGGATCACCACTTTTATTTTACAGAAGAGAAAACACATCCAGAGATGCTGAAGTTATATGCTGAAGTTGCCCAGCTAGTGAACTACAGAGCAAAGCTAGAATCCAGGTGTCTTGGCGGCTGGTGTTAATTTCCCTATGGCATTCAGCCTCTTGTATCTCTCCCCAACCCATTCTTCATGGGTCAAAATGTGGATTCATTTGGGTCTCATTTGCACCTTGATGAAAAGGTGCTATAACTATGCAAATTGCACATCCAAAGGAGTTTGAGGGAGTATGCATTTCTATTTTGGTCTTCAGAAAAATATTTTGCATTTAAGTCAACCAACCAGGCATTGTCAGCATTCTGTAAACCCTAGAACCACGTTTTCCAAGGTCAGAATTGCATGGTGGGGAAGTAGGGGGAGTATCTGGTCAAAACTCAGATTCCTGGTCTTCACCCCACCTACTGACACAGAAAATCTGAGGGAATGGCACTGGGAAAGTGTGTTCTTTACTAGCATTCCAGATGTTTCTCTTGAAAAACAAATTTTGAGGGCCATTGTTCTATGAGATAGAAAACAGTTGTCATCAACCACAGAGAAGGAGAGGTTGGCAAGATGATGAGAGGTTTGGTTTTTGGCCCATCAGATACAGACTTCCGTCCCAATAAGACGTACCACTGATGCCACCCTACTATGCGTCAGCCTTATTCTCAGAGGCTGCATGTACATGTTTCCATTTACTCTTCACAAGAAACCCTATAAAAAGTAGCTATTATCATTTTCTTTTTATGCATAAGAATTCTAAGACTCAGATTGAATTACTGCCACCAGGTCATCCAGCTATCATCCAAATTCCAGAATGCAATCAAGTTCTGCGTGACTCCACATTTGGGCTCTTGTTTGTCCGTGTCACCCTTCCCAGAATGGAGCCCATGTCATCTCCAAATGGCCCTGGGGACAATTATATGCTGATCTGGTTCTGGCGGGGGGTGGGGGGGACATCCTAACCCTGTTCTCTAGAGGGTCTGGGTTTTCTTACTGCTTGCTCCCAAATGAGGTGCCAGGGAAGCTGCAAAGGGGACAAGTGAATGGTATCCAATGCCCCTTCTAAACCACCAGGTGATAAGAAGGGATCCTGGCACGTGAGACTCCCAGTGGTCTCTTGCTTCTCCTTCTCAATTTTTCCTAGGGGCTCCCGGAAGGCCTCCCCTGCACTTGGTTCAGAAGTTTCTGGTTTTGCCCCAAATCAGTAGGAACCAGTCAGAAAACCTGAAGTAGCAGATGTCTGCATTAATCCATCCAGGGAGGCCTAGGGGGAAGCAGCCCAACTGTTTTTCTTATCACAAATGTTTAAAAACTTAATAACATGAATGGGCAAGTGTGCAAGCATGGGGTGCTCGACATCTGGATGGTCTTGCATCATCTGAGCTGCCTTTTCCTTTTGTCTGGTACGTTGCTTTACATGTCTAGTCATTCTGTTGACACTGCCGTTTGGATCAGCCAGGCTCACAAAACTGCCAGACAGACACTGAGTGAGGCAGGGCAGGGGTGGGAGATGATCAGACCTGGGTGGTCATTTGAAGGGTATATGGAAGGCTGCTGACCCATAAGAAAATGTCTAGTACTCCCCTGCATCTGCAGTGTTCTCTTTTTATTCTTCCCAACAGCTGTTGGGTCCCACCCTGTGTCATTTAATTATATGTGCATGTCTCAGCAGGCATTTTTCACATATCTCAGGCTTTCCCAGCTACTTGAGAAAGCAAAGGCTTGGGTTCAAATTCCAAGTCACTCACTGTCTCCTCAGATATGTTAAATAACACCTCTGAGCCTCAGTCCACTCATCATTAAAATAGAGACAGTAACAGCATATTAAACTTTCAGAACTGCTAGAGGAGAATTTTTTTAAAATTGTTTTTTACTGTTTATTTATTTTTGGAAGAGAGAGGGGGAAGGGGCAGGGAGAAAGGCAGACACAGAATCCAAAGCAGGGTCCACGCTCTGAGCTGTCAGTACTGAGCCCAACATGGGGCTCCAGCTCAGAGAGTGCGAGATCATGACCTGAGCTGAAGTTGGATGATTAACCAACTGAGCCACTCAGGAGCCCATAGAGGAGAACTTAAAAAAATTTTTTTTATATAAATCAGTTATCATAGCATCTAGCTCAGTAAACACTTCTTGAGGGCCTTCTATGTGCCAGAGATATGGACCTGGAGATAATTACAGTGAACAAAAAACATAGTTCCTTCCACTATAGAGCTTATAAAATAGTGTTATAGTGGGGCACCTGGGTGGCTCAGTCTGTTAAGTGTCCAACTTCAGCTCAGGTCATGATCTCACGGTTCGTGGCTTTAAGCCCCGCATCAGGCTCTGTGCTGAAAGCTTCCTCAGAGCCTGAAGCCTGCTTCATATTTTGTGTCTCCTTCTCTCTCTGCCCCTCCCTGCTCACGCTCTGTCTCACTCTATCTCTCAAAAATAAATAAATGTAAAAAAAGAATTTAAAAAAATAGTGGTATAGACAAACAATAAGCACATTTACAATGTACTGTCACTTAGCAAAAAATTCTATGAAGCAAAATAAAGCAGGGTGAGGGGATAGAGAATGGCAGAGGGGAGAGCAAATGCTGATATTGATGGGGGGGGGGGTGTCAGAGGAGATCTTTCTGCGGAAGTGACCTTAGATAAGAGATGTGAATAAAGTGAGAGAATAATAAGACAGATGGATATCTGGGGCAAGAACATTCCAGATAGAAGGGAGATCAAGGGCAAGGGCTCTGAGGCTGGAGTATGTTTTTTTACTTAGAGGACAGCACAGAGGCCAGTGTGGCTTAAGCACAGTGAACCATGGGGAAGGTAGTAGTAGCTGAGGTTAGAGAAGAAGTCAAAGGAAAAAAATAAGTGAGACATAGGTAAGTAGATAAGCAAATATGATGAAATCCATTCATTTATTTGTAATATCTTCATATCTTGAGTGAACTCTGATAGATATTATGACAAATACAAAGACAAACCAGAAGGAGAATTTCTCTTTGATGAACCTTGAACCATCAGTCTAGTAAGGGATAAAAATATATGAATAATCATTAAGAAAATAATAGATGTCATAAATGAAATGTGGGTCTCATAGTTACTCCCACTACCAGAACCTTGGAAAGATTAATAAAAGACATCATATTTACATAAGGACTCTAAAACAACTGTGCTTACCATGCTCAAAGAGATAAAAATTGAACATAAAATATTTCAACAATCAACTAAAATTAAATAATTGTAAATTATTTAACAATAGTTCAACAATATTGTTGAAATATATTCAACAATTATTGAAAAATATTTCAACAATCAACTGAAATTAAATAATTGTAAATTATTTAACATACAACAACAAACAGGACAGTTTGTGGGTTTAAGCCCCACGTTGGGCTCTCTGCTGATAGTTTGGATCCTGAAGCCTCCCGCTCTCTGTGACTCCCCCACTCATGCTCTATCTCCCTCTCTCTCAAAGATGAATAAACACTTAAAAATTTGAAAAGAAATAAACTTCTCACAAATAAGATATCTTTGATGGCTTCAGGCAAATTTTATGAAATGTTTAAAAAGATATAATGCTATCCTTATACAAACTCTTCCAGAAAATAGAAAAAGTGAGAACACTTTAGCCCATTTTTAGGGCTAAAGTAATCTTGATATTGAAATCCAACAAGAACAGCATAGCAAAGAAAATTACAGGCCAATTTTACTCATGAACATGTGGAAAAATCCTAAACAGAATATTAACAAGTCAAAGCAAACAACATATAAAAAGGAAAACACATCATGTTCAGATTTGGCTTATTCCAGGATGCTGGTGTAATGCTGCTTTATCAATGTAATTTGCCACCGTTAAGATCAGAGGGGGAGAAAATCATATATTCATCTGAATACATGCAGAAAAAAGCATTTGCTAAAATTCAATATCCGTTTGTTATTAAAAATCTTAGAAATTGGAAAAAAGCAAGCCCTGAAATAATCTGGTAAAGAGTAGCTACAATCAGACCTATAACAACCAGTGCATTTAAAATCAAAACTTTGAAAATCCCTTTGTGATTGTGGAGAGAACAAAGATGTTTGCTCTCCCAACATCCATTCTGCAGTATTCTGGAGGTCCCCTAAAGGCAAGGAAAGAAAATAAAAGAAAACGCATAAGGATCAAAAAGGAAGGGATGCAGTTATCATTATTTGTGGATTACATTGTTAACTACATAGAAAATCCATGGAAATCTGCAGATAATTTTGAGAATTAAAGCAAGTGTCACAAGGTTGCTAGATATAAAGTCAACAGCAAAATATGAATTAAATTTTCATCTACAAACCCCAAATTCTAAACTTTTCTTTTAGTGTTTTAATTTATTTTTGAGAGAGAGAGACAGATGCGAATGGGGAGAGGCAGACTGGGAGACACAGAATCTGAAACGGGCTTTAGGTTCTGAGCTGTCAACACAGAGCCTGACATGGGGCTCAAACTCGTGAACTACAAGATCATGGCCTGAGCCAAAGGTGGATGGCTAAAACCAACTGAGCCACCGAGGTGCCCCTACCAACCACAGATTTTATAAAATGGAAAAAAATGTAAGGATAACATTTACCCTGGCATTTAAACTATCCAAACTTTAGGGGAAAATATAACAAAATGTGTGCAAGACCTCTGTGCAAAACATCATAAAACATTATTGAGAGAAACTAAAGAAAACCTGGATTAAAGGGGGAAAATTCACGGCACCTGGGCGGCTCAGTCTGTTAAGCCTCCGACTTTGGCTCAGGTCATGATCTCATGTTCCTGGGTTAGAGCCTCGCGTCAGACTCTGTGCTAACAGCTCAGAGCCTGGAGCCTGCTGCGGATTCTGTATCTCTCTGCCCCTCCCCCTCTCATGCTCTGTCTCTCTCTATCTCAAAAAATAAATAAAACATTTTAAAAAAATAAAATAAAGGGGAGAAATTCTGTTTTTGAATTGGAACACTTGATATTTTCAATGTCGATTCTCCCTTGATTGAGCAGTGAATTCAGTAAAAGTCCCAACAGGAGTTTTTTAGAACTTAACAAATACTTTCTACAATTTATATGGAATTGCCAAGGTTGAAGACGAGCCAAGACCTTCTTGAAGAAGAAACACAGCATCAGAGGACTTTCTGCATTACGTATGGAGTCTTACTATAAAAATGATTAAGACTAGCAGTTTCTGTCAATGTTACAGATGAAGATAGGCAGAACTAGTGTTTTCCAATATCTGCGTAGCCTCCCCTTCCAGGCACATGGCAGACAACACCTCACAGCCCTTCACACATGAGTCTAACTCTCTTACTGGTTCTGGCAAATGGGTTGTAAGAGGAAGTGAATGATGAGTGACATTTCATGGTGAGTCAGTGAAAACCTCATGGGCACTTTCCAGTCTCTCTTCTCTGGATAGAGAGTGCTCCCAAGGGCTCAGAGACTTCACTCATGAAGGACAGTCACCCTGATGCATCTTCTGAAACACCAGTGACCTGCTAGTGAAGAAAAAAATAACCTTAGTATGTTAACCTGTGACATGAGGGGATTATTTGTTACCCAAAACAAAGCATAGCCCATTCTATCTTTTCCAACATACAGACAGTCCAATGGAATGTGAGAGTGCCCAGAAAGAGAGCCACCATGCGTGGACAATTGATTTTTTAAGTAATTTTTTTAAATTTTTTAAATGTTTTTTTTTTTTAAATTTATTTCTGAGAGAGAGAGAGAGAGAGAGAGAGACAGCATGAGCAGAGGAGGGTCAGAGAGAGAGGGAGACACAGAACCAGAAGCAGGCTCCAGGCTCTGAGCTGGCAGTCAGCACAGAGCCTGACGTGGGGCTCGAACCCACAAACTGTGAGATCGTGACCTGAGCTGAAGTCGGATGCTTAACTGACTGAGCCACCCACGCGCCCCAATTGATTTTTAATGAAAAGCAAAATTGCAGAGCAGTAAGGAAAGAATGGTCTTGATACACAACCAGATATCCATTCGGGGAAAATAATAGAACTTGTCCCTACCTTATGCCGTACACAGAAATTAATTCTACGTGGATTCCTAACTTTATTTGAAAGGCAACAACTGTATAAAACTACAGATTATTAAAATCTAGAAGAAAATACAGGAGAATTTTTCATCACACAAGAAAAGGTTTTCTAAATAAGAAATAAAAATTGTTAAATATAAAGGAAAAGATAGTTACATTGTGTTCTATTAAATTTCATAAGAAAAACATTTTATTAGGAAAGAAAATAGCACAAGGGAATACCTAAATTTTAATAATAACCATCCCTGGGTAATTACATTATAGGCTGAATTTATTTCCTTAATGTTGCTTATCTCTTTTTGCAAACATTCTATGATAAATGTGGATCTCCTTTGTAATAAGAAGGGGAAAACAATAAGATACTCGCTTTTGTTTGTGTTTATGATCTAGAAGAGAAAATCCAAAAGTTGAGGATATAAAGTAAGAATTTTCCACACATTTCTCTTACTTAACTCAAAACTCAAAGGAAACTCAAAGGAAAAGCATCCTAATGGTAACATTTCAGGTAATATGGTGGGTGGATGGAGGTGAGATATAATGGTCTTGGTGGCCGTTCTCATGGCTCTTTTCTATTTAGCTACTGGAATATCATCAAGACAGCCTGATACCACTTTTCAAAGCCCTTCTGTTGTAGATTCATAGTCCCTATTTTTGGAGTGAGGTGCCCTTGGGAGGTCTCCTCCCTGTCTCCCTCTTCCGTTTCTGGTCTTCTTCCACTGATAGGAAACATACTTTGGCCTGAATGTATTGCCTCGAGTTTATCAGACTGGAGATGCAAGGCCCCACCCTGGGTGGCTGTTCATCTGGCCAGGGATAGATTTTAGAGCCTCCCCCCTTCCTTTGGTGGTGCAAGTCCCGATCCTTTGTACAATCTTTATTGGATACACATTTGACTCTGAGCAGCCTGAATATAAAGACCTTTTAAGATCTAAGGTGCTTATAAGGATACTTATTTTTATTCTTTCTTTTATAGTTTTATTGGCTCTTATTTATTCATTGAACATTTATTGGGCACAGGTAGTAAACTCATCATAGACCATGGCTCCTAAAGGCCTGAGAATTCACTCCCTAAATGCTGGATTCTGGCAAACCATGGAATGGGGATATGGAGGATGAGAGTCATTCCCAAGATAAATGAGGCACCAACAAGCAGAAATGGCGAGGCCCTCTGGATAAATGGGCTTTTGGTGGGTTCAGAGATTCTAAAGTAAAGAGGGATCCAGAATAAGGGTGGGCAGCTGGCTGGAAGGGCATTAACAGCAACCACCTTCATCATCATCATTAGTATTTATTGAACACTTACGATGCTGCAGAAAATGCACCAGGCAGTTCACATCCATCATATCCTTGGCAATCACTGCAACTCTGCGAGCATGCACTATTGCCCCCTTTGCAAAAATGAGGAAATTGAGACTCAAAGAGGTTAGGTAATTTGCCCAAGGTCCTGTGGTTAGAAGGGGGTGGTATTGAGCCAGGGAATCTAAATCTGTCAGACTGGGAATCTTCGTCCCTTTTTCTATAACAGTAACTGCAGCTCTGGGGACTGGTTGTTATTCGTCTACAACTTAATAAAGCATTTCAATTTCATACCTTTTTGAGAGAAAACAGGAACCTTGATTTCTGAAGGCTGTTCGTATCTGGCATCAGTTTCTTTAGGAGAACTTCCTATATTTGAGATATTGCCCCGGGTAAGGTGGGGACAAAGTGGTCCCTGAGGCAACACACTGCTCGCAGGTCCAGGTGAGACCACGCATACTACATGCCACACTCTGAGCCCAGCACGGAGGAATGTGGCCACTATCCTGGCTTCCATTATCACGTGGTGTACCTCAGGCCCCCAAACTGCCCATTAGCCCTACGTTCGCAGGCTATGGGAACACTTCCAAACAAACACAGGTTCTTACTGTCTTCTTGGATTCTGGGGCCAAGTGAACTGCAGATTTGACACTACTGTCACCAAGTCTCTAGGCCCTGAGCTGGCTCGCTGTCACTGAGCCTCCATGTCACAACAGGAAAATGATGAGATAGTGACTGATACTCTAGAAACTCTGATAAGTTTCTACATTAGATCCTAAAAATGGGAGAAAGCATCCTGAAGCACAATGTAGAGGCTAAAAGACCAAAACTTGAGTTAGGGAAATTAGGGTGTGAATACTGGCTCTGTTCCTTCCAGCTGTGTGACTTGAAGCTGGTTACTCAACATCTCTGAACTTCTATAATAAATTGATAGTGATAGCTGCCTCCCAGCTTTGCTAAGATTACTATAGGATAGACACAATGTGGCTAAGTGTTTAACATGGAACCCGGTCCATAGGAAACACTAAATAAAAGTTTGCTATTATTATTTTATTATTAAGTGCAAATAAACAAATGGACCCTACTATGAGCTCTGCTATACAGGTTAATTAGCAGTTACTTTAAAGGAGTTGTCTCTCCTGCTGGACTGGTGTGCTATTTGAGGTCCCGGAACAAATCAACCAAACCCCTTCGGAGCAGGGTGCCCTGGTGTGCACAATACAGAGGCTTGGCTGGCCAAAGCCCCGCAGGCTTAACTAGATGTGGTCGCTGTATACTCAAGATGAGACAGCTGATAAGTCTATTTGAAATTTTTAAGGAAAAAGTAATTTGGCAAGGAGGTAGAATTAGGAGAACTGACCCACTCCGNTCCTTCTCTGCCTGACTTATTTCGCTCAGCATAACACCCTCAATTCACGCTGCCCTCTTGCATCTCTGACCTTCATGAGTAAAGCGGCTTGATCCTGGGAGGACCATCTCAGCCACTGGTGGGAGCATCCCACAACACCTATTCCTGCATGGCCCCGAAGCGTTGGCGTCCAGTGCCCTTCTCTGGGCAGAGTGTTGCAGGGCTCATGCAGGCCCAGAGCTAGTGCCTACCTCCCTAGGACCCAGCAGTTCCAACATCTCCCAGCCTCCCCCTCCCCCCGCCCCACCACCCCTCCCCCTCCACACACACACACACACACACACAGCCTGTGTGCAATCACAGAAGGCAAAAGCTCTAACCTGAGTTCCCACTCCTTGCAGAAAGGAGAGATCTCTAAACAGAGGCCCTGGCTGTTTCCAGCATAAACTGCCTAAGGTGTTCAGAAGAAAGTTCCTTCTTTCCTCCCCAGCTTTGGAGAATCATTCTTTTGCAAGTTCAGGGGAAGAAAAACAACTGGCTACCAAACTCAGCTTTTTTCCCTGCATGAAAACTTGCTTTGGGGTTAAGGAAACGTCGCCACCTAGTGGAATGTTACTGAAATAAGTAGACTGAGTCTCCAAACAAGTGAAGTCAGAGTCCCAAAGAGAAAAGAACTGAAGAACTTGGATCCAATTCCTTTCCTTTAACCGAGTAATGGAAATGCTGTAGAGAGACGGTTTGTGAATGTCAGGGCCGGAACCCAGCTCTCCTGACCCTTTATGTAATTCAGTTCTCACCCTCCCTACACCTCCTCCCCCCAGCTTATATTCACCCCACTTAAACTGACTCCATAATTGAGGCCAGCACAGACAGGATCACCTTCACCCTGCATGCTCCCTCTTGCTTTTTATTGACTTCACAGAATTCAGAAGAGGAAGACCAGAGGCGCTTTCAACTGGCAACTGGCAGAGAAAGGAGGCAGATCAGCACCAGAGGTAAGAGCACGGACAGATGAGGAAGCTGAGAATTCTTTATATTTCCAGCTCAGGAGTCAGTGATGGCAATGGGACATGATTAGTAAGCTCATCTTCTTCTCTCTCTCTCTGGACCCGCAAAAACTATATGACACAATAGTGGAGAGTGTTTCCATGTCTGTTTGGAATACTCATGTGCTGAAGATGGCCAGTTCCGGTGAATTGAGTATGGAAACCCTCACTATTTATGCAAAGGGTGAAAATCTATTATTGTGTAAACTGAGTTGTTTCCTTATAGGCACAGACATTTCTGCTTCATATTTGCATATAACTTCACAGTTCAATCTATTTAAAATTACTTAATCTTGGGACGCCTTTGTGGCTCAGGCAGTTGAGCATCCAACTTGAGCTCAGGTCATAATCTAGCAGTTTGTGGGTTTGAGCTCCACATTGGGGAGGCTCTGCACTAACAGAGCCTGGAGCCCGCTTCAGATTCTGGGTCTCCCCCTCTCTCTCTGCCCCTCCCCTGTTGTGCTTTCTCTCTCTCAAAAATAAACATTTAAAAAAATAAAATAAAAATAATAAAATTATTTCATCTTTACAAATACCCTGTGGGGAAATCATTAGTCATTACCAATAAGGAAATAAAGGCTCTGAGAAGTTAAGCAATTTTCCTGAGGTCACACAGCTACCAGTGGTAACAGAGACTTGGAAGAAGGGAGAAAATGAGATTTAAGCCAGTGCGGGCCAGGCAAAGTACAAAGTGCTCCCAACACAGCTCTCCGTGGCTTCCATACTGAGGGAGTAACAAGATGGCATTTGCTCACTCCTTGTTCTTCCAGCCTGATAACTACAGAGGCACCCAGGCTTTTCGTGGCTGCCACGTCCTATTGTTACTTGCTTGACTATAGAACACACTGGAAAGCCATATGACATACCTTTTCATTTAAAATTGACTTAGAAATATTGCCAGACGTCACCATCTCTGAGAAAGGGAGGTGAAGTAGAGTTCCTCACCATAGCACGGGCCACCAGCCTGGGTCCAGGGGACCGTCAGGAGGACTTCTCATCCCCGCAACCCCTAAACCATTTCCAGGTATTGTGTAAATGCTCTGACAAAGAGGATTCCTCAGGCCTTCTCATTTTATAAATACAGGATCTCCTTTGCTGGGTCTTTACCCCTAAATGTTAAGACCCAAAGCTCAGTCCTCAGACCCCTTCTCTTCTGTATCAAATCTCCCTCAATGGCATGGGTTAACCTAGCCTCCTGTCTTTAAATGATTCCTTAACTTACACCAACAGCCCCATTCTCTCCCTCTGCATTCCAGGCTCATATATGCAGCTATCTAGTCAACAGCTACAACTCGTCAACTAAGCCATCACAACAATCATGCCCACATCCAAACTCCTGGTTCTCCCTACCCCCTCCTTTCCCTACGTTTTGCACCTCGGTGATGGAAGTCCTATCCATCCACTTCCTCAGGCCAAAACCTTTGGAGTCTTCCCAGGATTCCTCTGCCTCTCTCGCAGCCCATGACCCATCCATCTTCACTGCACGTCCAGAATTTGTGGATTCCCACCACCTCCTTGTGACCCAGCCACCCACACCTGGACTTTGCAACAGCCTCTTACCTGGGCTTTCTGAAAAGCAACCCACTCAGAGTTGTCATTTTGAGATACAAGTCAGAACGTTAACAGCCCCTGCTCAAAACATTCCAAGAGACTCCTATCTTGCCCCCTGGCCGCTCCACGATTGAGCTCCTCACCTGGCCTCTCATCCTGTTGTTTTGCTGCTGCCTTCTGCCATGTTTCTGTCCCACCCCACTAGAAATGGCAGGGACACAGAACAAGGGCTTCATTTTATTCCCTGCTGTAGCCCAGGGCCTAGACAAGGCCTGTAACATGGAAGATACTCAATAGATATGTGTTGACACACAAATGCCTTTTGCCTCCATCTGGTTTGTTTGTTAATGCCATCATTCCGGAGCCTGACCTAACTTCCTCCTCCTGCATTTTCACCCCACCTCTTAAACTGTGCTCCATGGCTTTCCATGACCTTCTCCCACTCCAGCTTAAGGGCTGTATGGAAGTGTTCCCCCAACCCCCCGTCTCCTCGCCTCGCTTCAAGCTCCTGCTTCTCAATGGCTATGTTGTCTTCCCATTGGCAGTTCTACCCATCACAACATGCCAAGGTGCCACACAGCAGAGCCAGCCGGAACCGAGAACACACCAATTCTGATGAAACGCCAGATATGTCAAGTATCAGCCAAGACCACACCAGGCAGGTGCTGAAGGTTCTAGATAAGCACAAACAGCTGTAGTTTCCTTGATCCTCTCCCCACCGAGTCTATAGAACACCTGACTCACCTCGGCCACAACAGTGAGGTTTAAGCAGGGAGAAAAGTGGGAGAAAAGGTAAGAGCTAAAGCCAAGAGAGAAGAGAAAAAGTTGTCCAGAGAAATGAGAACCATCAGGTGCACATCTGGGCCAGTGCTGCCCTGGTAGAGAAGATGATGATCCCCTGTCTGGGACTGAGGGGTACTGGCACCCCAGAATTCCAACGATACCTCTTCCACCTGCAGTGTGACCAGACATTCAGATTCTATAACCTTTAGATGGACAAGAATCCTTTTTGTAAAATGCAGACATTCCCAGGCCTATTTAAACAAACAATTGTCTTTTTAAAAAAATGTTTAGTGTGTATTTATTTTGAGAGAGTGAGAGACAGAGAGGGAGTGGGGGAGGGACCGAGAGAGAGGGAGACACAGAGTCTGAAGCAGGCTCCAGGCTCTGAGCTAGCTGTCAGCACAGAGCCCGACGTGGGGCTCAAACCCATGAACAGTGAGATCATGAAGTTGGATGCTTAACCGGCTGAGCCACCCAGGCGCCCCAACAACCAGGAGGTGATCAGCCTATACCTTGTTGTGAATGGCTTTAAGCTATTTGGGGTCAGTTCTCCCACAGAACTCAAAGTATTGATGAATGCAGATGAGAGAGAATGAACATGCAAAAACTGGGCTCCTTGGCAGCCAGAGGGTCATTAAAAGGGCACAGGACACTTTAGGAGCCAGCTGTGCTGGGAAGGGGGGGATGCCTGCCCAGGATGGGGAAGAAAGACAACCGGGCACTACAGGAAAGCCCTCCAACCAGTTCATGACAATGGATTGTTACATGCTCAGAAATTTTGCAAACCACCTGTTAAGCACAACCATTATTAAAAATTAAATGATATAAATTATTACTAAATAAACTATATTTAGAAACAAAGATAAATACTCAAAACTCTGCAGTTCTTAATTATTTTACCATGATCGATGCTCTTGAGGTTATGCACATGTACTGTAGCTGCACAGCTAGAGTGCTAGCCCATGCTGTGCCACTCTGTATTTCTCCCGACTCCGTGTTCGGTGATGGTGCCTTGGAAGATTGAAACTGGCCACAGTGGAGGTGGTTATACCTCAGAAATCAGCAAACAGCACCAGATCAAGGCCTGGCTTACTGTTTTGTTGACTATCCAAACCTGGAGTTGGCAAACTTTATTCTGTAAAGGGCCAGGTAGTAAATATTCTGGGCTTTGCGTCCATACAGTCTCTGGCTAACCTACTCACTTCTGCCACTCTAGGACAAAAAGAGCCATGGACAATACGTGAAACCATTGGGCAGGGCTGTGTTCCAATAAACTTTATTTACAGAAAGAGGTGGGGGGATCAGCTTTGGTCCACAGATCAGAGTTTGCTGATCCCTGGTCAAGACTTTTAAGAAAGTGATGGAAAAAAATGTTAATAATGCCGATTAAATTTTAAAATGTGTTTATGGAAATCTATGGGTTCCTGCCCCCCCCTTTTCAAACTGAACTCCAGAGGTTCCACTGGAAACACATACAGTTGACCCTTGAACAACAATGGGGGTTGGGGATGCCAACCCCCCCCCACAGTAAAAAATCCACATATAACTTTTGACTCCCCCAAAATATTACTAAAAACCTAGTATTGACCAGAAGCCATAAAACCATAAACAGGCGATGAACACATATTTTGTATGTTTTATCTATCATATACCGTATTCTTACAATAAAGCAAGCTAAAGAAAAGAAAATACTAAGAAAGTTATTAAGAAGAGAAATACATTTACGGTACTTTACTGTTAAGGTAAATATATTCAATACATTTCAATACATTCAATACAAGCACAAAAAAAAAAAAAAAAAGAAAAACTGAGGAAGTATTCCTCCAACACTTGAACACTATCATCTCATTCACCAAAGAACTTGCCCTTAACATTGACAAATGATTGAACACCCAATATACAGCTTTGCCGTTATATCAACTCACATTCGTGTGGGCACTGAGTTTGTTCATCAAATGAAATAACAGATTGGCTACACTCTGGATATAGGGGCCCAGAGGAGAAATCAGAAGCATTCTGTGGGAATCCACTGGATATAAGGAATATGTAATAAAGAGTATTGTATCATTTGTGATTTATAAATTACATTTACACATTCTTTAGGTCAATCAATATTTATCAGCTTGCCACTGAACTTCATGTGTACCTTCTTCGTGTTCAAATTATTCTTATTAAGGCCTGGGCCAGGTGACACGGAATTTCACAACCTTCAAGTACAAATCATGTTCCATCAACAATACTTTTTTTTTCATTAAGCCCTAGCACATCCATATGGCAGCTAGGAGAGGTTCCCCAAAGGGCACAGCCTGAATTTTCAAGGCATCTGCAAGAGACTTCCTAGTCTAGAAGCTTAGATCCATGGGTCTCTGCCTCCCATTTTAAGCTGAACTCCAGACATTCCATTGGAAACACACACAGCTGATCCCTGAACAACAACAGAGGTTTGGGACACCGACCCCCTGCACAGGCAAAAATCCACACATAACTTCTGACTCCCCAAAAGCATTACTAAAAGCCTACTAATTGACCAAAAGCCATAATAACATAAACAGTTGATGAACACATATTTTCTATTTTACATGTATTATATACTGAATTCTTTTTCTTTTTTTTAGTTTATTTATTTATTTGGAGAGGGAGAGGCAGAGAGAGTGGGAGGGACAAAGAGAGAAGGAGAGAGAGAATCCCAAGCAGGCTCTGCACTGTCAGCATGGAGCCCTATGTGGGCCTCAATCTCACAATCATGACCTGAGCTGAAATCAAGAGTTGGGCATTTAACCAACTGAGCCACCCAGGCATCCCTTATATACTGTATTCTTATAATAAAGCAAGCTAGAGACAAGAAAATACTAAGAAGATTACTAAGAAGAGAAATGCTTTCTCAATGCTTTACTGTATTTATTGGGGGAAAAAATCCACATATAAGCAGACCTGTGCAATTCAAACTCCTGTTTTTCAAGGGTTACTGTACCCTCAAGTTCCTACACACCTTGTCTGGGAGGTGTATCCTATTTTCAAGCCTAAATTAGGTACATTTTCTGAAACCGGTTTTTATCCACGGAAACTAAGAATATTGTAGGGAATTTAGGTCATATGGTTGTATTCTAAAACTTCATACCTCCTGGCCCTGTGACCAAGAAGTTGATTAATGAGGTTGTAAGCATTGATCAATAAATCCATGAAGATAAAGTATTTAGGAGACTAGTTAGACTTAAAACATAATAAAATAATTTCAAATATGTCACCATTGTTTCTGAGAAACACAATTTCTGGCCAGGATTGGGAATCGACATAGGCCAAGAGTAGTGTTATTTTAAGTCTGTTTAGGAAAATGGAGCCTAGTTCCAGAACCATAAAGATATTGCTGGGTAGAGTGTAGTCAAACAGCCAAAAACTAGAACACTGGGATTGTGACCCTAAGGACTGTGTGGGATTCTAGAGCTTCTACAACTTCCTCTTGTTTAATATTGTTTGAGGACCCTGTTTACATTCCTACAGCCTTTACTGGGATATGCATGCTCTTAAAAGCAGCAACTATGTTTTCTTCTTATATCCCAAATGACCGACATATTACACAGCCTCATTTAGGCTCCATCATTGCACAAGGAAGAGATTCTTCACAACTATTAGGTTATAACTCAGCATCCCCAACCAGTGCACTGGGAGAGAAAATGCATGTGTGCCCTCTCACCCTCGCACAGACTAGGAAGCAGTTTTTGTGTATCAGAAAGCGTGCTGGCCTTTCCACCACAAGACCTGGGTTTAGCTCCCGGCTCTGCTTCATGTGAACTTGAACAAGCCTCTTGCCAAATACATCCTGGGCCCTTCACTTGTCCTCATCTCCACTGGCATCCCCTTTAACACAAGCACTATCACCACGGTTGTGACACCCGGAGAGCCTTTCCTTGGCTCTCCTCATGTCCACGCTTGTCTCCTCCAATATAGTGTCCTCATAACAACCACAAGGAGTTTTTACAAAATACAGCTCATCATTTCAAGCCCATTGATCAAAACTCTTCCTCGCCTCCCTTTGTCCTCAAACAGAGTGTTTAGGTCCCTTTACAGAGCACACAAACCCTTCACCATCTGCTCTCTGACCTGGTCCCCACTGAGCTTTATGCCACATCATTCCACTCTGTTCTGGTCCCACTGACCTGTTAGTTCCTCACTGATGCAACCCCCTTCCCACCTCTGAGGCTTAGCTCATGCTCTTCCTTCCCTCTCTCCCTTCCTGACATCTCATTTCATTTGGCTAACTTTCACTAATCTTACAGACCTAACATACTGCCTCCAGAAAACAGTCTCTAATTCCCCAGATTAGGGGACATAGCCCTTCATACTTCTTTCTCATGGCATTTATCTCGAATGTATTTAATAAACTATTTGTAAAATTATTTGCTTGATGTCTGCTTTGGGTCACCTAGACTCTCCAAGAGACCACAGACATGTGTGCCTGTCCCTCACAGTACCCTCCTCACTCAGTACATAGTAGGTTCTCAGTAAATGTGTTGAATGAATAGCTGAAGAAGCTTTATTCTCTGAATCTGTTCCCTCACTTTTGGCAATAATGCCCACTTCACAGGATTGCCATGAGGATTAAATGTTAAAGCTCTATCGTGGTGTCCTGTATATGGTAGACGTTTAATAAATGTTTGTTAAGTGACTATAAGCACTGCAGCTTCTAAAATGGCAGCTCTTTAAATGGGCCTCATATGAAGACTAGACTAGTAATTAGCACTTGTGAAGGTTTCTTTATTAGGTGATTAATACAACTTAAACCTTGGGTGTTGAGGCTGAGGTATTATTAAGACAGGTGCTGTTGATTGGCACCTACTGGGCATGGCCAGTGGCCTCGTGCCAAACCAGGACACTCAACAGTGTTGTCCTGGGGGATGGGTTCACAGCGAGTTGGGGAAATGGAAGGGGGGGCTGTCTATAGTGCAAGGGGAATTGTGGTGTACAAATGAAGGCTTCCAGGATGGTGACTTCAAAATTCAGTCCGACATTCAAAAAAATTTACCTTTCAGTCTTTGTTAGGAAGTTCATAGGTGGTGAATTAGCTCCAACTAAGGGAATAAACTCAAAAGACAAAAAAGTCATGGGATGCAGGACACAACGGATCCAACAGGACAAGTGAGACCAGAATTCCTGGGATGATGGAAGCAAGGTCAAAAACCCCAGGAAGGGGGCCCCTGGGTGGCTCAGTCTGTTGAGCGTCCGACTTCGGCTCAGGTTATGATCTCACAGTTTGTGGGATCAGGCCCCATGTTGGACTCTGTGCTGACAGCTAGCTCAGAGCCTGGAGACTGCTTCAGATTCTGTATCTCCCTCTCTCTCTGACCGTCTCCTGCTCACACTGCCTCTCTCTCTCTCTCTCTCTCTCTCTCTCTCAGAAGAAGAAGAAGAAGAAGAAGAAGAAGAAGAAGAAGAAAAAACCCAGGAAGACAGTGGAGTGGCCAGGAGGAGTGACCACCAAAGTAGGGTGGAAGGTTCTGGGAGAGATGTCAACATCTCCACCATCCAGAAAAGGTGGAACTGGTAGACTACCTGAGGAGATAATCTTACTGAGAGAGAAAAAAATCTTACTGAGATTTGGAGAAAGAAGTTGAGAGAAAAATTAGTAACAGGTACTTGGAAGACCAAGCAAAGGAAAAATCTAACTGTGAATGCGGGGGGTGTTGGGGGGGGAGGGGAAGGTGGCGGACAGGTGTGGAGGATGAGGACTGGTAAAAGAAAGAATATCTACTCCTAATACATTAAGTGGCTCAGCTGTGGACATTCTGTGTAGTTACCACATAAATAGTGACTCCTGACTACTCAACATCGTGACATTACTACCCAGAGGATGGGGCAGGGCTGTTAGTACAGATGGGGAAAGTGGGTTGTATTTTGGTTGTTCCAAAGTAGGGGGAAGGCACTGTAAGTGACTGATGAAGTCCTCATTTTTAATGGCAATAAACTCAATCAATCAATAAGAAAAGTCATTTAAACATGTTGAGAACAATGGAGATAAGGACCAGAAGCAGCACCTGAAAAAATTGGAGTGCTAAGGGGCCCCTGGGTGGCTCAGTCGGTTAAGCGTCTGACTTCAGCTCAAGTCATGATCTTGTGGTCAGTGCGTTCAAGCCTCGTGTTGGCCTCTGGGCTGACAGCTCAGAGCCTGAAGCCTGCTTCTGATCCTGTGCCTCTCTCTCTCTCTGCTCCTCTCCTGTTCATGCTCTGTTTCTCTCACTCTCAAAAATGAATAAATGTTAATTTAAAAAAATTTTTTTAATTGGGAGTGCTGAGCTAGGAAGGACTATGGTTGGCCATTATAACCCTGGGACACTATTTGAATATTTAAACTAAAATGTGTATTTATTTTATTAAAAAATTAATAAAAATGAATTTAAAGACATAAAGGCAAAATGTGGCAGTGTTTGATTTATTTTTGTTTTTCTGTATTTCTCAATTTTAAAAAAGTCCACCTTTATATTTTATGCAGAAGGAAAATAAAATCAACTCCTTGAAAAAGAACATCAGATTTGAACATGAAGAGAAGTTAGAAAGTGGGTCTTGGAGGGAAATTGTAAGTGTGGAAAGGAGAGTTCCTTGGTGATGGATTGAAGTGATGAGGGATATGTTTGGTCCAGAAGAACATCTTTCTTTCTCCCACATCTCTGCCCACCAGCACCCCACCCCTGAATCACTTTAACATCCAGGTCCCCCAAATTACAGGACCCCAGGTGCTCTCTGCATCATCCCCTCACTGTGTTCCAGCGCTGAGTCAATGGGCAATGGGTGTGCATTTCCATTATTTCTGACATGTTGCTATCAACAGGAGTCACAGAGCACCCTGCCCGCTGTGATTCTCCTTTACAGCACTCAGCACAGGGCTGAGGTGGGCACTAAGAACACTTCATGAAGATGCAGAGGACAAGGACAGGTGGTAAAACTGCAGGGATGAGCACACAGGTCAAAGGGTCTCCTAGACCTACTTTGAAGGTTCCACACCTCCGGCCTGCTGGCTGTAGGGCCCTGGGCAAGTCACTTCCCTCTCTGGGTTTACTTGTCTGTGACAGAAGAGAGAAGAGTCTTCTTCACAGGGTTGTGGTAGACATTCATGGAGACTGCGTACAGAGCCGGGTATATTGGAAATATCTAATAAATGCCACTAGCTTTTATCCATGCTCTTTTGGGGTATGAATACAGAGAAGTCAGTCTTGGCATACATGACGACACCCTCCACAGTGGCAAATATCTTAAACTAATTTTTATTTTTAACTAATACATATATTTTTAAATTTTCAACATTATTGAAAACCTGGTCAATGGCACTAAAAGGCTCACAATAACAACAATGAAACAGCAAGTCCCTGTCCCCCTGCCATCACCACTAAGTCCTGTGTGCGGAGGCAAGCACTTTTGCCTCTTTTGGCTTTTCTTCTGGATTTGCAACCACACTTCTATGTAATGTCCCTATGCTGCTATTCTTTGACATCAATTTTAGATATTATCATCAATGAAGATTTAGATTTAGCTCTCTTATATCCCATTGTCCCTGCCCTTCCTCCAAACTGTCACAATTTGGGGTTAAGCCAAACTCAGTAACTATGTACATTATTACTCAACAGTTAGTCAGGTAGTACACCATGATTTCATTTCTTTTCTTTTTTTAATGTTTATTTATTTATTTTGAGAGAGAGAGAGAGAGAGAGAGCATTAGCAGGGTAGCAGGGGAGGGACAGAAGGAGAGGGAGAGAGAATCCTAAGCAGGCTCCACAGTCAACATGAAGCCTGACATGGGGCTCAATCCCATGACCCTGGGATCATGACCTGAGCAGAAATCAAGAGTCAGTTGCTTAACTGACTGAGGCACCCAAGAGCCCTCCATTTCCTTTCTTGAAAGCTTTTTTATTTTTGTTTTTCCAGGAGTTAATCATTGCCTTGTTTACTCTTCATTTGTTTGACTTTCTTTGTGTCTTCTGTTTGTTTTGTTTTTTTTTTTACAAATGTTGTGACATATCTGTTACACACATTTTGAATATTACTTCCAAATGCATAGGGTGATCAGATATTCCTTTCGTTTCTTCCCTTGGTGCTGTCCATTCAAGAGCTGTTCATCCTTGCCATGTTCTTCGGAACCCACCCCTACACTCCGGCTGTGTCCTGTATTGTGTGGCATCCCCATTTCCCAAATCCTGCTTCTACTTTCTTGATATACATCCTTGTTTAGGTGAGGTACATTTTCCAATACCTTCTGAAATCGGGTGCATAGGAGGTAAAATTTTAGAATCCTTCTATGTCTGATAATATTTTAATTCCTCCCTTATATCAGGATTTTGGTTGAACTGGATATAGAATTCTGGTTAAAAATTATTTTTTTCTTGGAAATTTTAAGGCATTGCTACTTTTCTCTTAGCATTCAATATTGTCCTAGAGAAATCTGATCTCATTCTGAGTCCATGTCCTTTGTATATGATTCATTTTACCCTCTGAAAATTTTTAGGATCTTCTTGTCCTGAACTTTCATAGGAATGGGTTTCAATGAAGTTTTGTTTTTGTTTTTTTACTCCATGTTTTCTGAATACAAAGTGAATCTTTTCAATCTGGAAATTTCATGGCCTTTTATTCCAGAAACTTTTCTTAGAATATTTCTTCCTCTGGGGTGCCTAGGTGGCTCAGTCAATTAAGGATCCAACTCTTGACCTCAGCTCAGGTCTTAATCTCAGGGTCGTGAGTTCAAGCTCTATGTTGGGCTGAGTATGAAGCCTACTTTAAAAACAGATAGATGGATGGATGGATGGATAGATAGATAGATAAGATGATGATAGATAGATAGATAGATAGATAGATAGATAGATAGATAGACAGACACATAGACACACAGACACAGAGACATAGAAGACACATAGAGAGATTCCTCCCTTTCCTCTAGTCTCCACAAATTTCTATTGGTTGCACGCCACCTCCTGAGTTGATTCCTCATTGTTTTTGAAATCTGAAGCTTTATTTTTTCAACATTACCTTCCAATCTTCTAAATTTTTACTTTCATTTTGTTGTTTACTCTTTAAATTTCCAGGAGGCTCTTTTCTCTCCTCTAATTAATCTATTTCCATAGCAACTTGTACTTCTTTCAGGGATGCAATATCCTCTTTATCTCTCCAAAGTGTATTAATTACATAAAGGTTTCTGTTTTTTAACTTATTTTCTTTTCCTGCCAAATTTCTTTTCTCTTTACACTACCAAAGCTGGGTTTCTTTCCTTTTTTTTTTTTTTTTTTGGTCTTTATTTTATTCTCTTTTTCATATTAGAAGTTTCATCAAAAGTGAGCCTGTCTTTCCATAATTATAACTAAGGTATCATACAACTAATTAGAAGGTCTGGGTTCATGGTGAGCCCTGACCAGTGGGCATCCCCAGGAGCTAATGAGGTAGTGAGCTGTCTTTTTACTGAGGACATCCCCAAAATAATGATCTTATTAAGAAAATGGGAAATTTCCTCCGTCAAGTTCCTCCTAATCCTCCTATACGTGCAAACATATGATATTTGTCCTTCTCTGCCTGACTTATTTCGCTCAAGGAACAAGGGGGAGAAGAAGGGCGGAAATGGTGGGGGAAAGGGAGAGAGGCAAACCATGAGAGACTCTTGAATGCTGACAAAAACTGAGGACTGATGGAAGTGGGGGGAGGGGGGGATGGGCATGGAGGAGGACACTTGTGGGGATGAGCACTGAGTGTTATGTGGAAACTAATTTGACAATAAACTATTAAAAAAAAAAAAGAAAATGGGAATTTTCTTTTGGACTAGTCAGTTTTTCTGGAAAGGAATATTTCAGTCTTCTTCTTGGGGCAGGATGATCTAAGGGGCTGGTTCATGCCTGACTGTAGGTATTTTAAAGAGAGCTGCTGTCTTACTTGTCAATTTGAACTTCTCCCTTGTTTTTAAGATGGCAATCTCACTATGTACTTGGCTGTCTCTAGGTCTTTCCAACTCGGAGGAAGGGGCAGGAAATGGTTTCCTGACTTCTTGCCACAGGGAGAAAGAAAGACCTTAGCATCCAAATTCTCTATATCCTGAATTTCAATAAATCTCCCTGTTCATTGCTACCTATTGTAGCACCTGGTATCTCCAAGCTTCAGCCCGTCAATGGTTCTGACCAGTAACATGGTACCAACCCCCCATTCTCCTCCCTTAGTCACTTAGGTTACTGCTTCCTCCACTCTGTTGAGTCAATTGCCATCTCTCCAAATGTTTTTCATATTCCAAAATTTGGGAAATGTCTCCAGTGATGGCTCCTCTTGCCCCTTCTCCTGTTTTTATCAAGGTAAAATTTACACAACATAAGATTCATTTTAACCATTTTAAAGTATACAATTCAGTGGCAATTAGTGCATTCACGATGTTGTGCAACCATCAGCTCTATCTAGTTTCAAACATTTTCATCACCCCAGAAGTAAATCCCATACCTATTAAGCAGTCACTCCGTGCTTCTCCTCCGTCCCATCCCCTAGAAACCACCAATCTGCTTTCTACCCCTATGGATTTGCCTCCTTTGGGCTTTTCAAATAAACGGAATCATACAATATGTGACCTTTTGTGACCAGCCTCTTTCACCTGTGTAACATTTTCAAGGTTCATCCATTTTGTAGATGTGTAAGTACTTTATGTCTTTTTATGGCTGGATAATATTCCATTGTATGCATGTACCATATTTCGTGTATCTGTTCATCAGTGGATGGACATATTTCTTCTCTTTTATTCCTTTCCTATCATCAGGGGCTGGATTTGGAAAAGGGAGATGATACATGTGACTGGCAAGTCTGCCATGTTTAGCCCAAACAATGCTGCTAAGTATGGATGCAAGCTCCATCTTTCCAACCACACAGCAGCCTGGCTTTTATTTTCACCTCTGTGTAAGAAATCAGTCCCATGACCAGTCCTTGTACAAGTGACTATCGAAAGGATGCAGGCCATTTCATGAGAGTCACAAATAGGAATATATTTCTCTTCCCTGGCGTAGAGTCTCCCAGCCAAGGAAACTTCCAAAAATATGGTTGTGAAGGCAATGCCAAACTGTTTGGAACAGCATGACTGTTTGGTTATTAGATAAGTGTATTTTAACCCCAAGAATATTTAGAGTTAAGTATAGAACTGATAAAGTATTTGAAATCATTAGAATATATGTATTAAGGAACAATTACCCGTAGCTAGTGTTTTAGGAGCACATAATTTCATTCTACAGAATCATATACTCCATACTTGAGTCATTTTGAGACACGAGCAACATCCCAGTTGAAGAATTAGTATGAAGTGATAAATGTATATTCTTAGGTGTCAGTACTCATTTTCAGACTATTAGAGGTAGATACCACATGGCCTATAGAAAAAGATTAAGAGTATGAGGTGCCACTCTATTTGGAATTCCCTAAAGAGATTAATTCCCAAGTCAATATCTTAGAATGAAAGAATTTAGGGTGCTTCCAGTGAAATGTCAACCTCAAACTTTTGAATTTCTTAAAACATTTAAAATCTGAACCACTCCTCGAGGGGGTGGGGCATATTTCCCAAAAGCCCAGCCAACAAGGTTCACGGCAAAAACACAAGTTCCCAGAAAAGAGCCTAAGGCAACTTTTTATTTTAATTCCCCTTACTTTTTGGCACCACTGGGCACAAACACTAGCCTTCCTTTGTCCTGATTTTGGAAAGGAGAAAGTCCTTCCTCGAGAGCTTTCTTGAGATCTCATGCTAATGGGGATCCAGCCCTTCTCAGGAGCCCTCTTCCCTCACTTAGGAAGCAGAGGTACAGAGCTGGGTGGTAGATTTCCTGAACAAGAACATTCCAGAAATCCCTGCCTGATCAGGTTTGGGCATTTGCCTCAGATTTACATAAGCATATGAATTTACTCCCTACCACATCTGCCTTCTTTCACACCCAAAAAGACAGAGACCACATCTTGAATAAGGCCATAAAGGGCCACACTTCATAGGTTCTAGCACTACCCAAAGTCCTCAGGGGCTGATGGGCAGGTTCTTTGACACGAGAACCAAACAGCCACTGGCAAATAAATGGCCCTGCACTGAACACAGGGTTAGTTCGTCTCCTGGACCTCTGTGTGGGCAAGCAGAGCAGCAGGCTTTACAGAGAGACAGAAACATGAGAGCACAAGAGGAGGGCACCGTAGCGAAACAGATCAATGAGGCAGAGAGGCCAGGAAGGGAGACAGCAAAACAAGTTAGTCAGCATATTTGTCAGATGGCTAAATTCTCAGGAAAGACAAATGCAAACACTGTTGATGTAGCTCCAGTAGGGAATGCAAAAGGGCTTCTGCTTCTGGTCATAGTCACCACTCTCAACCTGACCATCCGTGAACCCATCATCATACCATCACCATCATCATACCATCACCGTCATCACACCGTCACCATCATCATACTGTCACCATCATCATCAATACAAATAAAACTGAGGAAGTGACAAGATGTACACTATGCTTTTGATCACACTCAGTCTGACCATCCCTGTAACTATCGTCACCCACACTGCCATCAGCACATCGAACACTGGAATAAGTACCAATAAGTGTGCTCCAGGCACTCTGTAAAAAGAGGAAGCTGAACCTAGGCCCCCACCCTCTAGGCCTGCATTATCATTATCATCATTATTAGCTAAAATGTATTGAATGCTTACCATGTACTGGGCACCGTGTAAGCATGAATGCCTTTATATTACAAACGAGAAGACTGGTTTAGAGGAGCTAAGTGATGTGTACAAAATCACACAGCTAAGGAGCAGCGGCACCAGGATTCAAACCAGGCAGTCCATCTTGACAACTGATACCTCACTGTGATGTATATTGCCTCACACTGCCTTGTCCAACTGTCTTCAAATTGGGGCACATACAAGAGTATCCACCGAGGGCAGGAAGAAAATATTAAAACTGCTACACATTCCTTTTTATCAGTTCATTCTTTAGTTTCTATTTTACATGTGGTTTATAATATACTTCACTTACCACCATAATAGAGTATATATACCATTTCTAAATAAATAATTCATCCTATGGATACACGCTTAATTCTTTACTGATAGAAGTATGCAGTCAAAAACGCTTGGAGACATCTGGACCAAGCCAACGTGACTAACCACAGCCACACAAATGGAAAAGTAAATCAGTTGGACCTGAGATTACCTCTGGTGAAATACATTCAACGTAAATCATTCTGAACCATGGGAATTGTGTTCTGTAGAATAAAGCCTTGATTTCAACAAGTGGCTAAAAAAATGATGGCATATCCTTCTGAATGGCTTCTCTTGAATTTTATCTATTCCCATTCCTATTCCTAATATGCCTGCACGAGTAACAATTAATGTGGATTTGTTTAATACATTTTTAATTAAAGAGAGAGAGTTTCAGCCCTTTCTAAGTCCTCTCTGAAAACATTCCAAATGTTTCTCCATTTAAAAAGTAGATATAGACTTTTCAAGGGAATGCTTATCTTCTGGAGATACATAGTACAAAACTTCGGTGTGAAATGACAAGATGTCTAAGACATGCTCCCAAGGAATCTGGAGTCAGTGAGTGGACAGATCAGAGGAGACAGAATCGGCCAAGAGTCAATCAACATGGAGACTTGGAGATGGATACTGAAGGTATGTTAAGTTATTCCGCCAACTTCTATATGCTTTGGTTCCATAATAAAGAGTTAAAAATAGTTAAAATGTAAAAACAAGAAAATGACAACCTTGGTTTTATTTTTGTACTGAACACTGTCAGAATTCACCTCTCAGCTGAGAGAGAAGAATGATCAGATACGGATTTCACAGAAATAATTATAAGCCCTTTCCTGTCTTCATAAAGTCATGATTTTGTCTAGGAAATGTGCATCTATTGTCTGCTATTATGCTAGAATCAGCCTCACATAAGAAGTAACAATAATGAGAGAAAAAGAGAGAGTCTAATTTAAAAGCAATCATTACATTAGCTGTGCAAGGAAATATTCAGAAAAGAAACAATGTCATGGATCATTGAAATGATGTCCCTTGAAAACACTCTTCAGCTGATATTACTGGTGTGGGAAGCAGTTGTAGAACTTTACACACACAGGTAGCTCTCAAGGCTGAGACCATTGATTTAGATCTGATTGGAATCTGGGTGGACATCACTCAGAGGGGCATGTTGCAGGTTAAAGGACCCCACACAGCATCTCAAGGGAAGCTAGATCCAAACAGCATTCCCACTGGGACAAGAAAAAACAGCAAATGCTAACTGCTCTGCCACTGGAATTAAACCACGGGGAAGTTCACCTGCATTTTTACCAAATAATGCAGAGAAGGCCGGAAATGGCAGCGTTCCCCATGGCCCATAGCTACTGAAAAGGCAGAAAAAATCATTCCCAGGGCGACACCCACCTGTTGGCCAAACCACTGCTCCGAGAAACCAGAGCCTTCTCTGCCAAGAGGCCTCGGGCAAGAGTCCTTCCAGAGTTCAGCCTCTGAGCTCTCTTTAATCCTTTGTGTTCTGAGTAAGAATTTCCACACTGAGAGCTCAATTCCAATTACACCCCAAGATAGTATCAAAATGATAGGTAAAAATAGGTCCAGCCTTCTGGCCGGGCAGCCAAAGCACACAGCGCCACAGGGAGAAAGCGGGCTGATTGGGATCTCAAGGTTGTGACGTCTTCTCGGAGGGCAGCTGAGGGCGGCGGGAGCAGTGTCATCAGACTGTGCTACCGAGAAAGCACTGGGGAGAAGCACACGAGTGCCCATTGCAACACGGGCTTTCCTGGGAAGGGAGAGGGTGGGTCTGCCTCTCTGTGACACTTGGGACAGAACCAAAGAGAGGTTTGGATGAACCAGGCTGACGTGAGAAAACTGAAGTGGGTGAGTCGAGCCGGTGGATCTGCACCATGGCAGAGCGCTGGAATCGCAAAAAAGCAGAGATGAGAGAGATTTAAAAGGTCACTAGTACCCACCCCAGGTGGAGGAGCCAGAAGTGGTTGAGGGTGGGGGATGGCTTTAGACTCTCCATCACCTCCATCAGCAACCCTCCAGGCTGCTCCCAAGTAAGCACACACTGAAAGGGAAAAATGGGCTTGCTTCTCATGTCCTGCTTCACCCCTACTGAAGACATCAGCGGACCTAACCCTCTCCTACAGAGGAATTTTGGAACTATACCTGCCCCTCCCACCCCCACAGATAGTCAGTGCTTGAATCAGCCCTACACGCGGTCGCCATTCTAAGAGACTAGGACCTCACAGCCCCCAGAGGAAGCCCACCCAGTTGTCAATGGCATCATCTGAAAACTTTTCCTAGCCATTTGGTAATGTAGACCGTGAGCCTGAAAATGTTCTCATTCCCTTCAAGCCAGTCATTGATTGCTTGAATCTGTCTAAAGAAAGTGAGCCTCAATATGATAAAGGTTCTACACAAAACTGTTTGCAACACATTCTTTTAAAAAGCCAACAGTTGAAACCATGGAGGAATAAGAATGAACGATATATCCACTCAATTTGATAATGCTCAGCCTTTCTGGATATGTTTATATAGAGGATGTAGCAATACAAAAAGACACCTATACTATCTTTTAAGATGTTAAAAATGCTAAGAAATCAGGATGCTGAATTACATATTCATTAAGCTAAGTTCATATTTTTTAAGACGACCCATTTACAAAAATGACTAGAAATGATCCCATTTATATGAGGCATCTAGAATAGTCAGATTCATAGAGACAGAACATAGAAAGGTGTTTATCAAGGATGGGGTAGGAAGAAAACAGGGACTTACTGGTTAATGGGTACAGAGCTTCATTTTGACAAGGTATAGAATTTAGTGATTTCATCACCTACATGTACATGTACACCCAGTGCTTGTTACAAGTGTCCTCCTTAATAACCATCACCCATTCAGTAAGTCCTATTTTATTTTTAAGTTTATGTATTTATTTTGAGAGAGAGAGAGAGAAAGGGAGTGTATACATGCAGGGGAGGGGCAGAGAAAGAGGGAGAAAGAGAGAATCCCAAACATGCTCGGCACTGTCAGAGCAGAGCCCTACCCGAGGCTCAAACTCGTGAGCCATGAGATCATGACTTGACCCAAAATCAAGAATCAAACCCTTAACTGACTGCACCAGGTGCCTCAACAAACCCTATTTTAAAAAATAAATTTCAACATGCATTGGAATAAAAATATTTTTAATGTCTTTCTACAAGTTTTTTTAGGGCAGTAATAACCCACTTTTCCTCACTTAGGTTAAATACTGCACCTTGCCTGATTACTCTGCCCATTTTACAGAGGAGGAAACTGAGGCTCACAGAGGCTTGGTGACCTGCCAGGATCCATGTTTTGGCAGGAACTGTATGGATGATTCTGACCATTGCAACCTCAGGCTTTTTTTATGCTGGAATTTTATGCTGGAATGGCCAGCACAGATCACCATGACTATACGTTTTGCCTTCAGACAAAAGGACTCCAAGACTTAGAGAAAGAGCTCATCCATTAAATGAAATTCCAACCAGCCTCGACCTTCCTTAACTTTTCAGTTTTCATGAGGAAAAAAAATAGCTTAAAAAAAATTCTTGGGTTTAACACCAACAAAGACAATTTCTTAATATAATCCTATAGCCAGCTAACAAACTGCAGCAAAATTTCCCTACTCTCTGCTTCTCAGGATTGGGCCCTGAAGCTTTGAAACTCTGATCATCAAGGAGTCAGTTACACTCAAGAGGTGGGACACCTTAGGTAGGAAATTTAGACTCATCTATGTTGGAACGATTTTTCTTATAGTGAGGGCTATTAGTGATTTAATATCCTAATATCACTCATTTTCATCAATCAGAATATTGAGCCACCTGGGGCATCTCCAACATCCTGATTGTTTTTCACTTTATTTTTTTTTTTATTTTTTTTGATGTTTTTTTATTTATATCTAGGAGAGAGAGAGAGACAGCGTGAGCAGGGGAGGGTCAGAGAGAGAGGGAGTCACAGACTGAAACAGGCTCCAGACTCTGAGCTGGCAGTCAGCACAGAGCCCGACGTGGGGCTCGAACCCACGAACCGCGAGATCATGACCTAAGCGAAAGTCGGCGCTTAGCCGACTAAGCCACCCAGGCGCCCCTGTTTTTCACTTTAAATAAGGCAGCAGAGTGTCCAGAGAATGTGTATCAAAGGGTTTGACTTCTTCAATGATGAAGGTGAACTTCATACCTGTTCATGTTCTAGGCATCACTTTGCCTTGTCTCCCTTCAGTGACCTTTGCATGCCAGAAATTTAAAAAAAAAAAATCAAGCAGTTCATGTCAAGCACAAGAAATATTCATGAGCCCTTTGCTAAATTCATTAAAACAAAGGAAATCAATTCTGGTATTCAGCACCTAGTAATTAAGGAGCAATGCCTCATTAGTAATAAAGAGAATATGAAGTAAGGAGAGGTGTCTGTCAGAACTCCTACCAAGCCCAGAGAACCAGCTTGGTTGGAGGAAGAGACAAATAGATACCAGTGAGTCAGTCAACGTTAGCATACACTGAAGGTCATCGATTCAGAGGATATTCTGTGAATCAATACCAAATTGTGTTCTGATTTTCCAGGTTCTGTGAAGGACACAACATAAGATAAGATACCTCAAGAAAATGCTACCATAGAGAACTCACAGCAAAAGTTCTCTCAACAGGTACAGGGAAGGGACTTCATCTCAAATGCCAGCTATGATGGATGGAGGCTGCATGGAATGCTGATTTGAGAAGGGTCTGAAACTACCATCCCAGTGACCAGGAGAAGGTGTGGGGAGGAGGGAGATGACAGCGAGTGTGCCGGACATTCATCACCCCTGGCCCAAACCCTCATGAAAATCACTTTTCCAAAACTTAGGCTGGCTAGGCAACACCCGTCTTAGGCAAAATCGAGAGGAAGAGGAAATTTGTATTTAGCACACCAAGCTTCCCTCTGCCTTTCTCCTCCTCCCAGTCTCCAGCACCAAATAACCTTCTGTCCTCTATTATGTTAGCCTCTCCATTTCTCCAGGGAGCTAATGACAAACAGTGTCAAGTCCCAAGATTGCCGCGCAAAGCAGCTGCCATTAGATCTCTGGTGGCCCCGTTCATGTCTCAGAAGCTTGGCTCAGAGGCCATACACTGGTACATCTGGGGGTGGGAAAACGGAGACCCAGCAGAAGAGGAGGGGATGACGATGAGAGGCCATCTTTCTTCCTTCAAGGCAGAAGCTTGGACAAAAGGCAGAAGAACGTAGACACGGCTCTCCTCCTTTCATGACTGGGGTAGCACAGAGTCTGGTCCAAAGGCAAGACTCATGCTCTTCACTGAAAACTAGATCCAACTCTAGTAGAATGAGCTTATCAGAGGAGAGCACCTTCTCCATTCTTGCTGCATGTGCTCGTTTATTCAGGAAACCTGTTCAAGGACACTGGAGGACCCTTCCTACTCCATTCTTTTTTTTTTTTTAATATTTTTATTTATTTCTAGGAAAGAGAGAGAGAGACAGCGTGAGCAGGGGAGGGTCAGAGAGAGAGGGAGATACAGACTCTGAAATAGGCTCCAGGCTCTGAGCTGGCAGTCAGCACAGAGCCCGACGCGGGGCTCGAACCCACGAACCGCGAGATCATGACCTAAGCGAAAGTCGGACGCTTAACCAACTAAGCCACCCAGGCGCCCCCCTTCCTACCCCATTCTCAACCAGAGGAGTTTGGAGCTTACCCTTATATTGCTTCTCTGTCAATATAACTAAGATATTGAATAAATGATGAATACATGGGAGAATCAATACCTGCCTCTGGCCCTTCAAGACATTAAGGTCTACCTAGGGATAGACCTTTCTAACTAAGTCCCCATCTGATAAAAATAAAAAGGCCAGCCCCCTACCCTTACCATGAAGGCAGCTGATCTTATCAAACCTTCCTATAGCTAAGTCAGCCTTACCCAAGAGATTGTCTGTTACCTCTGAGCTGGTTCCAGTCTACCCAGTCAGGACATGGTGCTGCTACTGGGCCAACCAACCCAGCTCTGCCTCTACCAGCCTGGCTACACCTTCATCTCTATACCCATCAGGGAGAGAATGGCACAAAATCGAACAGGTGAATTGCAAGGTCTTTAGGTATAAATTGTGGCTCAGTCATTTGGGACTGAAAAACTCAGCAAGTTACTTAACCTCTGTGTCGCAAATTGTAATAGGCCTCACTGGTATTCGATTACATATGCTAGAATGAGAGTGCCACAGACAGGGGCCACCAGGCTGCTCAATGCACAAAGTAGCCCATGAGTCATACAGTGCCCCCTAGAGTTGTGCGTTGTTAATGGCACGTGGTGAACCTGCCTCTTTGACAAGGGGTTTTGTGTGTCCTGTCCTTTGATCTGCCCTAAGTGCCTAGGATAGTGCCTGACTTGGAGTAGAAACTCAATAAATACATGCTGGGTGAATGAACTGGACCTTCGTAAGGACTTCAGTCAATAACTTCAGTACTGGCTTTGGATTAAACACTTAGGAAATGGTAACAGTGATTATTGTTGTTGATGATGTTGCTAAGTCTAATAGGAAAAATTTTTTCCTTGAGCCTGGCTTTTATAAATTCATGGGGTGCTGGATTTGAATGTCGAGTGATCCCCTCCACCAAGCCTTCAGCTCCTGACAAAAGTCACTTTTCTCACATCTTACCACCTAGGGGCTTTGCCCTTCACTCTTGCCTGGCCTGGCCTGGCTTCTTTCTGCCCCCAGCCCGACTTTGACCCCAGTCTGCCCCCAAGGCCACTACAGGACAACAGGACTGCCCTCTGGCTGCCACGGGGCAGCTGTCTCATCTTTGTGTGACAGTCGTGACTTTCTCTTCTGTCTCTTCTTGGCTCCTTCATTTGGCACCGGGGCTGCTATTCAGTAGCTCAGTCCTACTCAAAGGCCACAGCTTCTTCTTGGAAATGACACACACCTGCAAACAAGGGACCCAAACACCTCTGCCAACAGGGACATTGCATAATGACAGCACCATGTTCCAGGTGAAGAGAGCCTGGTTTCATAGAGGGGATAGGATCTCTTGTCCTATCTTGGGGAGGCTGCGTGGGTGCGTAAGCCATCTCTCATTCTAAGGGACAGATTTGTTTTTGAAAATCAGACCACCCTGGCTCCAGCCTGAATGTTCTTCTCCTTCCTCATCATCACCACACCCACAGGGACAATCTCCTTTAGGGGGACAATAGGTGGCTGTCACCTTTGTATAATATAAACAATGTCAGGAAGGAACCCACCCAAGAAATATGACCTCCCCAAATGCCTGGGATTCCACTATTAGTGATTCACTCTTTTGGTTCGGTACCACCCACTCTCTGGCTGTCCTGCGAAATACACATTCTCCTGGTAGGTACCGTGCATTAAGTTCCTAACACCTGGAGTGAATAACTTCACCAGACATTTTATCTTCTCCTGATAGGACAGATACATGGGTACTTGGCTCACAGGGCTGAGGTGGGTCTCACAGGGGTCAGAGAGCAGGGGAGGCTTTGCAGTCAAACTTCCTAAGTGTCACCAGGTTTCTAAGAGCTAGGCCTGCCTGCCCTTCCAAAGGTAGCTGGCCCTGGATTTGTTGATTTCCATGAGTTAATCACCTAAGGATTCACAAGGCAATATACATAAAGGGCCAACTCCACATACCATGTGTAATCAATGACAAATGTGAGTCTGTCCTACTCCTCCCACGAATAGACATCTGTCTTGGGGGAGAGTGCTGGTTCATACTGCTCCTCGTCTTCTGTGAAAGACAGGCCAAAGAAATCGGGTTTCTCCTCTACTCCCTGTTATAGCATGGGCACCTCTCCCCAGCCAGCCCGTTTGGCCCATGGCTTCTTTACCACTGCTGTGGGAAAGAAAGAAGGAAAGAGAGGGTTGGGGGCCCATGTCTGAGCAACTCCTAGAATGGAGGGAGTCCTGGTTTTTTGGCCTCAGGGCTGTGAGAGTTTGAGGAGCCTCTAGCTTGGGGTTGATTCTGCTCTGCTTCCCAGCTCTGCAAATTCTCCTGTGGACCAGGTTCTGCTATAGGCTTCAAGAGGTTGACCTCTATGGATTACATTACCAGCCTCCTTTACCGTCTGCCTTCTAGTGATGCTCAGCCGGTGGGAGGTACCAGGAGGAGACTAGGAGCCAAAAGGAGGAGAGAGGGATTTGCAAGGAATTGTCCTCACTCCCTACTGGGCCAGAGCTGTCTCAGTAGCTGTGTCCTCTGAGCCATGATCATGGATCCCATGAGACAGCCCATCTCCTCCTGGCTCCGGTGCTCACTGGGGTCGTCTGCCTAGGACTAGAAAGGACTTCTCACTCTTGCTAGTCCCTGGGGACACTGCCATTTCCTGCTGACCATCACCTCTTTACTTCCCATCCACCAGGTTTGTTGTACAGACCAAATGGGATTCTACATTTGGCTTCATCACCAATCCTTGCTGAGAAATGAAACACCCTGAGAACTCCCCTCTGGAGGAGGCCATGTTAGATTAACCTGAAGAAGTCACTCTGATTTTATAGCTTGGGTCTGCTGATTCTCTACTATGTGCCTAACATGCATTTTCTCATTTAATCCTCACACCAAAGATGCAGAAATATCATGTAACTTTCCCAAGATCACACAGTTGTATTTGACATGTGCCCAAGAGTGTCAGTAAGTATGTGGTAGAGTCATTATTTAAAGTCAACTTTTGTGGGTGGTTAGGTGGTTCGTAGGTTAAGCAACCAACTCTTGATTTTGGCTCAAGTCATGGTCTCACAGTTCATGAGTTTGAGCCCCGTATGGGGCTCTATGCTAACACTGCAGAGCCTGCTTGGGATTCTCTCTCTCTCTGTCTCTAAGCTTTCATGTTTCTACTGTAATGCTGCTTCATACAAGGGCATTATTTGTGGAAACTAGTTTATTTCTAAAACCATGCCTCCAAAGGTTTCTGGGAAATGTTGATTTTTCTTTTCTAGCTCTTGAGTTATAGGGAATGGGAAATTAGTGCCAACAGTCCTATTCAGCATGAATACTTGTTTGGATTTCATCTTACATGATGTATTAGTCAGGGTAGGCTCTACTATGCCGCAGTAATAAACAACCCTAAAATTTCAGTGATTTAAAACAATAAACAGTGATTTCTTACTCACCAAATATATGTTGCAGGCTGGTTGACCTTCCTCAAAGGTGTACCATCTAGAACAAATGACTCAAGACATTAAGGCAGGGGAAGGGAAAGGTGGAGGAGGCATATCAGCCATTAGCTGCTTCAGCTCAGGAGTGACACATGTCATCCCCCTTCCCCTCCCCCCCACACCCATCAGCCCTCAGTTTGTCCTCAGCATTCAAGAGTCCCTCATAGTTCGCCTCCCTCCCTCTCCCCCACTATTTCCCCCCTCCTTCTCCCCCACGGTCCTCCGTTAAGTTCCTTCTAATCCTCCTATAAGTACAAACATATGGTAGCTGCTCTTCTCTGCCTGACTTATTTCACTCAGCATAACACCCTCAAGTTCCATCCATGTTGCTACAGCATGGCCAGATTTCATTCTTTCTCATTGCCATGTAGTATTCCATGGTATAGATAAACCACATCTTGATTCATTTGTCAGTTGATGGGCTCTTTCCATGTTTTGGCTATTGTTGAGAGTGCTGCTATGAACATTGGGGTCCATGTGCCCCTATGCATCAGCACTCCTCTTTCCCTTGGGTAAATTCCTAGCAGTGCTATTGCTGGGTCATAGGGGAGTTCTATTGTTAATTTTTTGAGGAACCTCCACACTGTTTTCCAGAGGGGCTGCACCAGTTTACATTCCCACCAACAGTGTAGGAGGGTGCCCGTTTCTCCACATCATCGCCAAACAAACATTTTTAAAAAATAAAGAAAGTAAAGTCAACACTTGGACTCTAAGTCCAGAACCTAGAGTCAAGTATTCCATTTCAGCCTCATTCTGCTCACTACAGACTAGTTGGATAGATATTCTGAATTTATCTTCTAAAAGCAGGCTCAGTTCAAAGAGACATTTATGACATTATTGGATGCAGTTGGGGAAGGCTGCCCTAGAGGCCAAGATAAGTCAGGCCCTTGGCAAAAATGTGATGTGGAGACTCTGCCTAAAGCCCCCTTCTCCTCTTCCTTGGGGCCCCTTGTTTACTCCCATCCAGCCCCCTTCTCAACATCCTCAAGAGCCTCTTACTGATCTAAAAATCCACTGACACCAGTTTACTTTTCTCATGCCCCAGTGCATGCCTCCAGTCCATTTCCCACACCCTGCTCCCTGCTCCCTGAGAGTGCTCCAATGCAATCCAAGATGACAAACTGCCTTAACTTATTTAAATATGTATATCCTTAAGGTAGCACACAAAATATAATGTTAATGGTGGAAATTTTAAGTGCCAGTTTAGGCCAGTGAGAGAGATATTTATGGAGAAGGAAATCTTTTGGCTGATTCCTCAAGGATGCCACACAGATATCTAGATTATAGCTCCTTTAATATGTAAGGCAGGCATATTGGTATTTGAGGAGCCCTGGGATATTTGTCCTCAGAGACTTTCACAGAGTGAAAGGCAGACTGACAGCAGGCTCACCCTAACTTAGAACCCAAGTACCTCCTTTTTTCCCATGACTGAAAATATGTTCACCAAATACTTTATGTGCTCCCCCAATTTTCTAGCCTGCCTTCCAGCTTAGGTTGGGGAAATAGGGTTAGCTCTGGCCATAGACTGTGGGGATAAGTGACATGCGTCACTCCTGAGCTGAAGCAGCTAATGGCTGATATGCCTCCTCCACCTTTCCCTTCCCCTGCCTTAATGTCTTGAGTCATTTGTTCTAGATGGTACACCTTTGAGGAAGGTCAACCAGCCTGCAACATATATTTGGTGAGTAAGAAATCACTGTTTATTGTTTTAAATCACTGAAATTTTAGGGTTGTTTATTACTGCGGCATAGTAGAGCCTACCCTGACTAATACATCATGTAAGATGAAATCCAAACAAGTATTCATGCTGAATAGGACTGTTGGCACTAATTTCCCATTCCCTATAACTCAAGAGCTAGAAAAGAAAAATCAACATTTCCCAGAAACCTTTGGAGGCATGGTTTTAGAAATAAACTAGTTTCCACAAATAATGCCCTTGTATGAAGCAGCATTACAGTAGAAACATGAAAGCTTAGAGACATTTCAGCCACCGGACTCCTCATTCCAGAGTTTAGTCACAAGCTTCACGGGTGCCAGAGGCACTTGAGGTGAAAGCAGCCAGGGAAGCAGCTTCCTAATCTCTGGATCACAACTACAGCAGGATCACCTTGAAATAGTGCTACCCGGTGGAACTCTCTAGATTTTCACTTCCCCAGCTCTTACAATAGTTCTATAAGCTTGAAATTCCCTGGACTGAATTTCTTTCTTCTTGAAATACGCAGAGAGATGGCTATTTCCTTCGCTGAACTCTGGATCCATGTTGCTTTAAAAAGTCTGAAAGCCTTTGGGGCGCCTGGGTGGCTCAGTCGGTTAAGTGTCCAACTTTGACTCAGGCCATGATCTCATGGTTTGTGGGTTCAAGCCCCATGTCGGGCCCTGTGCTGCCAGCTCGGAGCCTGGAGCCTGTTTCAGATTCTGTGTCTCCCTCTCTCTCTGACCCTGCCCTGTTCACACTGTCTCTCTCTCTCAGAAATAAAACATTTTTTTAAAAAAGTTTGAAAGCCTTTGAAAATAGGTAGTATAGCAACAAAGATGATGTAGAGCACTCCAAAGGCTCAAAACTGAGAGATGGCAGATTCTCTGAGACCTCAGAAGTTTGGAGGAAAAAATGTAGTAGAGAGAACTGCCACACAACCATGAATTCATTTTTTAAAATGTAGCATCAATGATTTAATGCAAATCTTTCCCATTACAATTGAAGATGAAAAGGAGGTCCAGTGAATCTAAGTCCCTTCTCCAAAGTGGCACAAGCAGTAAAGGCAGAGCTGTGGTTCAAATTGAGGTCCTCTGAATGTGGATTCCACTAGCCATTTTGTAGACTCCATCAAGAAGCCTAACAACAAGCTGCTGGGAATGTCTCATCTGCACATTCCCCCAGCTGTCCCAGAGGCACCCCCAATGTTCTAGACACCCCACTTACACATACTCCCACCCAATGGCTGGCTTCCTGTGAAGAAAGCAAGTGCAAGCCTTTGTAGACAGCTAGTGAGCATGCAGAGAAAGCCTGCCCAACTCTGTAGGATTGGGAGAAAGTTGAGATTTAGTATTGTGCTAAGGTAAATAAATAGGAATCTGTCAGTGCTGGCCTGGCTTTGCAGGATTGAAAGAAAGCATACAATTTGAAGAATCCCCCCACTGCCATGAGGGTGCAAGAAGTGTAAAGCAGGTGAATCCATAGAAAAGATCTGAGAAAGTGAAAGAATCCCTAGAAGGGCTGAAAGAAGGTATTTTTCTCCCAAAGCCAGTCAGTAAAGACTAGAGAAGGTGACTGCTTCTTCAAATGTGAAGACAGTATACGTAAGATTTCAAGGAACATAAAAAAATCAAGGCAGTATAACTCTACCAAAGGAACACAATAATTTTCCAGTAACCAATCACACAAAAAAAATGGAGATCTGTGATTTGTCCAATAAATAATCCAAAGAAATAATCTTGTTATTTCAAGAAAGTTCAGGGAGCTACAAGAAAATACAAAAAGACAATTCAATGAAATCGGGAAAACAATACACAAGTAAAACAAAAACTCTAACAAAGAGATATAGATGATGAAAGAGAACCAAGCAGAAATTCTGGAGCTGAAAAATACAATGAATGCAATGAAAAAATGCAATGGAAAGCATCACCAGCAGACTTGAACAAGCAAAAGAAAGAATCTGTGTAGTCAAAGACAGGTCATTTTCAATTATCCAGTCAGAAGAGAACAAATATAAAAGAATGAAAAAGAGTAAAGAAAGCCTATATGAATTAATGGGATGCCGTCAGGCAAAACAACCCATGTATTATCGGAGTTTCAGATGGAAAAGAAAGAAAAAGGTGGTAACCCTTTTTAAAGAAATAATGGCTAAGAAATTTCCAAATCTGAGGAGAAATATATAGATATCCAAGATCATGATGCTCATAGGTCCCCAAAAATATCCAACCCAAAATGATATTCTCTAAGACACATCTTAATGTAACTATCAAGTGTAAAGCAGAAAGAGAGGGAAACAAAACTATAAACACGGGAACCTCCATAAGACTATCAGTGGACTTCTTTTTATTTATTTATTTAAATCCAAGTTAGTTAACAGATAGTGTAATAATGGTTTCAGGAGTAGAATTTAGTGATTCATCACTTACATATAACACTCAGTGCTCATCCCAACAAGTGCCCTCCTTAATGCTCATCATCCATTTAGCCCATTCCTCCCACCCAACTCCCTTCCAGCAAGCCCTCAATTTGTTCTCTGTATTTAAGAGTCTCTTATAGTTTTCCTCTCTCTGTTTTTATCTTATTTTTCCTTCCCTCCCCCTATGTTCATATGTTTTGTTTCTTAAATTCCACATATAAGTGAAGTCAGTGGACTTCTGAAAAGAAATCTTGCATGTCAGGAGAGGAGAGCAGGATGATGTATTTAAAATGCTGAAGAAAAAACTAAACTTCCAACCCAAGGCACATTACCTGGCAAGGTTGTCCTTCAGAAATGAAGGAGAGATAAAGACTCTCCCAAACAAACAAAAGCTGAGGTAGTTCATCGCTGGACCTGCCTTACAAGAAATGCTGCATGTTCTTCAGGCTGACATGAAAGGATGCCAATTAGCAACATGAAAACATAGGAAAGTATAAAGCATATCAGTAGAGGTAAGTATATAGTCAATTCAGAATACTCTAATACTGTAATATAGTGATGTGTATATCACCAACTCTAGTATAAAGGTTAAATGATAAAAGCATTAAAAATAACAATAGCTACAATAATTGTGATGGATAGACAATATAAAAATATGTAAATTGTGCTATCAAAAATAAAATGTGAGAGGGGAGTAAAAGGGTATAGTTTTTGTATGCAATTGAAGTTATCAGCCTAAAATAGACCACTATAACTATACGACATTTTATGTAAGCCTCTTGATAATCACAAAGCAAAATCTATGAGATACATAAAAGATAAACAGAAGGGAATCAAAGCACACCACCACCACTGAATATCATCAGTTCACAAAGGAAGACACAAAAGAGAAAGAAAGGAAAAAGGGAACTACAAAACAGTCAGAAAATAATCAGATGGAATTAGTAAATCCTTGTCTATCAATAATTACTTTCAATCTACATGGATTAAATCCTCCAATGAAAGGGCATAGAGAGACTGAAGATATATACAAGACCCACTACATGCTGCCTACAAAAGATTTACTTTAGCTTTAAAAGCATATATATGTGCAAATGAAAGGATAGGAAAAAATATGCAAAATGGAAACCAAAAGAGAGCAGAGAGGCTGTAATTACATTAGGCAAACAAATTTTAAGTCAGAAACTGTAACAAGAGACAAAGAAAGTCATTTTATAATGATAAAGGGATCAATTTATCAAGAGGATATAACAGTTGTAAACATATATGCACAAAACATCAGATCACCTATTTAAGCAAATACTAACAGATTTGAAAAATAGAATAATAGTAGGGGACTTCAATACTTCACTTTCATTATCCACACAGAAAATGAATAAGGAAACACTGGACTTGAACTATACTTTAGAACCAAATAGATCTATCAGACATATACAAAATTTGTATCCAAAAGCAGCAGAATACAAATTCTGCTCAGGCATACAGGGAACATTCTCCAGGATAGATTATATGTTAGGTCACAAACAGGTCTTAACAAATTTAAGAACATTAAAATCATACAGGTATCTTTCCTGACCACAATGATATGAAACTAGAAATTAACAATAGGAGGGAAACTAGAAAATTCACAAATACGTGGAAATTAAACAAGACACTTCTGAACAAACAATGGATCAAAAAATAAACCAAAAGGAAAATCAAAAAAATACCCTGAAACAAACGGAAATTGAAACACAGCATACCAAAACTTACAGGATACAGCAAAATCAGTTTTAAGAGGGAAATTTATAGCAATAAATGCCTACATTAAGAAAAAAGATAGATCTCAAATAAACAATCTAACTTTATACCTCAAGGAGCTAGAAAAAGAGCAAACTAAGTCAACAAAAGGAAGGAAATGAAAAAGAGCAGAGGAGAATCAATGAAATAGACCAGAAAAACAATTGAAAATATCAACAAAACTAAGGACTGGTTTTTTAAAAAGATAAACAAAATTGACAAACCTTTAGCTAGACTAAATAAGAAAAAAGAGAGAGAGAGAAAACTCTAATAAACAAAATCAGAAATGAAAGAGGAAATGTAACAAGAGATACCATATAAATACAAAGAATCATAAAAGACTACTATGAACCGTCATAAGTCAACAAATTGCATAACCTAAAAGAAGCCCAAGAATTCTTAGAAACATACAACCTACCAAAATTGAATCATAAAGAAATAGAAAATCTACACAGACCAATAGTGAGTAAGGAGATTAACTCAGTAATCAAGAACCTCCCAACAAACAAAAGCCCAGACTGGATTTAGTGTTGAATTCTACCAAACATTTAAAGAAGAATTAATACCAATCCTTCTCAACCTCTTCTCAAAAACTGAAGAGGAAGGAAGGCTTTCAAATTCATCTTTTGAAATCAGCATCACCCTGATACCAAAGCCAGGCAATAACACTAAAGAATAGAAAATTATAGTCCAATATCCCCAATGAATATAGATGCAAAAGTCCTCAACAAAACACTAGCAAACAGAAATGAACAACACATTTAAAAGATCATACATCATGATCAAGTTGGATTCACCCCTGGAGTGCAAGGATGATTCAACATCTGCAAATCAATAAATGTGATATACCACATTCACATAATGAAGAGTAAAAATCATATTATCATTTCAATAGAAGCTAAAAAAGCATTTAACAAAAATTCAATGTTCTTTCATGATAAGAACTCTCAAGAAATTAGGTATAGAAGGAATGTACCTGAGTATAATAAAGGCCACATGTGAAAGCCCAATAGCTAACATCATACTCAACAGTGAGAAGTTGAAGGTTTTTCCTCTACAAATAGGAACAAGACAAGAATGTCTACTTTTGTCACTTCTACTCAGCATAGTACTAGAAATCCTAGGCAGAGCAAGTAAGCAAGAAAAACACACAAACAAAAAAGCTATCCAGTCAGAAAAGAAGCAGTAAAATTCTCTCTATTTGCAGGTGGCATGATACAGAAAACCCTAAAGACTCCACCTAACACTGTTGGAACTAATAAATAATTTCAGTGAAGTTGCAGGATATAAAATTAATATACAAAAATCAGTTGCATTTCTATACATTGACAACAAACTATCAGAAAGAGAAATTAGGAATACAATCCCATTTATAATAGCATCAAAAACAATAAAATACTTAAGAATAAATTTAACCAAGGAGCTGAAAGATGTGTACACTGAAAACTGTAAAACACTGATGAAAGAAATTGAGAAATATATAAATATTCATGAATTAGAAGAATTAGTTGTTTAAATGTCCATACCATCCAAACCAATCTACAGATTCAATGTAATCCCTATGGAAATTCCATTGATGTTTTTCATGGAAATAGAATAAACAATTCTAAAATTTGTATAGAAGTACCAGAGACTCCAAACAGCCAAAGCAATCCTGAGAAAGAAAAAAACAAAGCTGGAAGCATCACCTCATGATTTCAAGCTATATTACAAAGCTATAGGAATGAAAACAATATAGTACTAGCCAAAAGCCAGACACATAGACCAGTGGAACAGAATAAAGAGCCTACATATTAACCCACACATATATGGCCAACTATCTTTTACCAGGACACCAAGAACATACAAGGGAGAAGAATATTCTCTTCAAAAAATGGTGTTAGGAAAACTGAATGTCCACATTGAAAAGAATGAAACTGAACCCCTATTTTACACCACTCACAAAAATTAACTCAAAATGGATTAAAGACTCAAATTTAAGACCTGAAACCATAAGACTTCTAGAAGAAAACCTCCTTGGTGTTGAGCTTAGCAATGATTTCTTGGATATGACACCAAAAGCTCAGGCAACAAAAGCTACATAAATAAGTGTGACTACACCAAACTAAAAAGTTTCTGTACTCAGGGCCCGGGTGGCTCAGTCAGTTAAGCGTTCAACTCTTGGTTTCAGGTCATGATCTTACAGTTCTTCACGTTCAAGCCCCACATTGGGCTCTATGTTGACAGCATGAGCTTGCTTGGGATTCTCTCTCCCTCTCTCTCTGCCCCTCCCCTGCTTGTGCACATGCTCTTTCTCTCTCTCTCTCTCTCAAAATAAACAAACTTTTTTTAAAGTGTCTGTACAGCGAAGGAAACAACAAATGAAAAGGGAGCCTATGGAATCGAAGAAAATATTTGCAAACAATATATCTAATAAAGGGTCAATATCCAAAATATATAGGGAACTCCTGCCACTCAATAGCAAAAGGAAAAAAAAAGTCTAATTTTAAAATAGGCAAAGGAGCTGTTAGAATAGCTCTTATCAAAAAAAGCAACAGATAATAAGTGTTGGTAATAATGTGGGGGGGGGGGAATCCTTGTACACTACTGATGGGAATATAAATTGTTATAGCCATTATGGAAAATAGTATGGAGATTCTCCAAAAACTAAAAATAGACTTAACATATGATCCAGCAATCCCCCTTCTGGGTATATATTCAAAGGAAATGATAGTTTCTTAAAGAGGTATCTGCACTCCCATATTCACTGCAGCAATAGTCACAATAGCCAAGATATGGAAACAACTAAAATAACTGTCAGTGGGTGAATGGATAAAGAAAATGTGACATATATATATACATATATATATAATGAGACATTATTTCAGCCATGAGAAAGAAGGAAATTCTGCCATTTGCAACAACATGGATAAACCTATAAGACATTATGCTGAGAAAAATTAGCCAGAGGAAAAAAACTGTATGATCTCACTTATATATGGAATCTCTAAAAAAGAAAAAAAAAAAAAGTCAAACTTACAGAAATGAAGCAGAATGATGGTTATCAGGGACTCAGAGATTAAGGAGGTGGGAAGAAGCTGAGGAAAGGGTATAAGCCTTCAGTTACAAGATGAATAATCTCCAGAGATCTGATGTACAACAGTGGTGACCATAGTTAATAATACTATGTTGTGTATTTAAAATTTGCTGAGAGTGTTCTTTCTATACACAGAAAGAAAGAAAGAAAGAAAGAAAGAAAGAAAGAAAGAAAGAAAGAAAGAAAGAAAGAAAAAGAAAAGAGAAAGAAAGAGAAAAAGGTAACTCTGTGAAGTGATGAATGTGTTAATTAACAGAATTGTGGTAACCACTGCACAAAGTAGAAGTTATGTCAAATCATCACATTGTACGCTCTAAATATATACAATTTTATTTGTCAATTATACCTCAATAAAGCTGGGGGGAAACAACAAACTGAGGCTCCCGTCCATGAGACTTTGACCAATGTTCTTCTGTCATATAATTCCAGCTTTGAATCTTGGTAGAGAGGGTTCACCTTCCTGAACCACTCAGGATCCACTGAGTATTACAGAGGACTATGTGTGGAACAAGCTGTTTGGAGCAAGGGAATATTTGCCACATGCTCATAGCATTTAAGATTGTGAAAGACATACTTGAAATGAAATTTAATGATTGGTGTTCAGTTTTATGGCATGGTTTATAAAAATATACCATCCTCGTAAAGAGCAGCCAGTGCCAACCAAAAGCCTGTTAAGTGCCTACAGATTTTATTTCAGAGCTAACGACTTGAGTTCCTCACATGTCTCCACTAATGATGCCTCGCGTGACCTTGAGCCTCTAGCTTAAACGTCTTGTGCCTCATTTTCTCTGTCTGTAAAGGGAGATAATGACACTAGCTGCTGGATCATGTTGGCAACATGCTCAGAAATCCTCAGATCAAAGGTGATCTGCCTGGACCAAACAAGATGATGATGGTGCTTGCCATCATTAGTGTTGTTATTATTATTGTCGTTATTTGGGGCCACCATCTTGCAGCCCAGGAAGTAGACATGATTCCCATGGCTGATTCAGCACCGAGGCAGAATAAGGAGGCATTTCAGCATTGCAGAAGCTATTGATATAGAGACCACCTGCTTCATCACATGACACAACGGCACATTCCTAGGCTCCCATGTGGAGTGAGGCACTCTCCTCCCTCAAAGTAGGGCCATCGATAGAGTATCTCCAAATGGTAAATATTTGTCTTTGGAGGAAGGAGGCCAGGGAAGAAGATCCCATCATTTCTTTGGCTATATGGTTTCCATCATCACACAGCCAACTGAAAAGTCCTGGGATCATAGCCAGGAAGCTTTAGATTTGAGTCTCTGCTCTACCAACTAGAGTCTTATGGCCTTGAACATAAGCCATAATTTCTCAGATCAGCATTTCCTGATTGTAAAATAGAATGTTTTGCTAAAGCGATTGGTTGGTCTCCTAGTTTTGATTTTTTACAGTTACCCAAAAATAAATCATAATAAGGGATTCTGCCCAGAGGAAGTCTTCCCTAGAATATTTCTCCACAGGTTAATGACACTATCAGTCACTGCTCTTCCAAAAGGCTATTGGCCCCTCGCCCATGCCTGAGCAGTAATGTTCTAAGTCTAGGACAAGGAAATGTACTGAAGTTGTTTTGAAATTTAGCAGCAAACTGAGAACTCAATATAGAAAGCCAAATTCTATGTACCAGTAAACACTTACTGTTGTTTTCAAAGTATGCTATGCAGGACCATTAGCTGTCTTTATGTGGCCTGTGTACAACAGGTGCCCCATCTGGATGGATAAATCTGAGAAGGAATCTCCTCTGGTACATGCTGCTCTGTGGACTAAAGGCTTATAAGCAGACTGCACTTTGTAAAAAGAAAAAGACAATGCTATCCCCAGGTAGGCACAGCCCTAAGCCAGAAGCCTGAGTCTGGATGAGTGGTACAGGAGCTAGATTTCAGTCCCCATGGAGCACCTTGGCCAACACTGGCAAGCTATACATGGCAGCTTTATATCTGTCGAGTCCTAAGGGTTCCACAGAGCCCCTTATGAATCTCAGATGACTGACAGGAAGCATCCTCCCTACCCCAAAACTAATTTTTGTTTTACATCATATTGGCCATCTGTGAATGTTTTTGTTTGAACAAAATGGGATTTAAAAAAAAATTTCAATAATCGATGTGCATGTAGATAACACTGAAATAAATAAAAGGAGATTTTGCTTGGGAATATGCAAAGGCTTGAATCTGGAAAACATATTTTCTTAGACCATGGTAATTTAAAGAAGTAAACTTGGTAAGGATGCCAATGTGAACTCAGGACAACAAAAATCCCTTCCCTCCCCACCCCCCCTCCTTTCTCAGTGTACTTTCTGCCTGGGATCCCTATTCTTGTCAGCGTAAACTAATCAAGTTACTTTCAGGTAAACAGAGTCAAAAAGAGTGCTTTTTAACCACCGTTTCCGTTCAGTGTGCATGTACGTGTATATATGTGTGTTGTGGGTGTGTGTTATGGGAATGTCACCCTGCATCTAGGGCAAGAAAGAAATTACTGCACTGTTTACATCTGTCTTGGTCCCATTCTGTCCTTTGGCTTCAGATGTAACTCATCTCATCTGGTCCTTACTTGTGTCATGCTAACAAATTATCTGAGAGGCAATCATGTCCTCATCAGATGCCTGCAAGCATGACCCACCCTTCAACGTCTGCCATGGGGCCTACAACATTCAGGTAAGGAGCACTTGTAGGGCTCCCAGCTTGTATTCTCATTCCTCTCCCCTCCTGTTTTCTCCCCTTCCCCTCCCCTCCTCCTCCTCCTTCCTCTTTTCTTTCCTCTTCTTTTGTACCCCAACTTGATGCCACTGGAACACTCAGATGTCTGACCACCAGCACTCTAGGGCCCTGAGAAAATTGGAAGGCTGTCCCTACACTGTCTCCTCACCAGAGATACCATACCACCATTTCCATTCTATGGTAGCCTTTCCATGATGAATAGAGGCTGACCTGAAACTTGATGCCTCCCCAGAGGACACCCTGGGAAGCCTGAAACAGGTTCTCTTGACCTCGGGGCAGATTTTATCATGCCCCTCCCTGGCCAAGATCCATTTTGTGGAGTGGAGGGATACATGAGAGAGGGCCACTCCTACTCCTATCTCACCATCTTACTTCATCTCTACTTTTCTTCTTCCCTAAGGACCAGAGGTCGGCAGTGAGGGAAGGAAATGGCTGATCACATCTACTTCCGGAATCTTCCATCTGCACCCTCAACAGTTGAACTTAAAACTGCTTGCCACCTCGGGTTGGAAGTTCCACCATGCTGCGAATGGTAAAAGATCCTCAGGATGTAAGCAAGTGGAATATGGAAGGTGCTACAGGCTGCATTAATTTGTCACATATCCTGCCACAAACTAGCACTAGTTGACAGAAGCGGAGGGGAGACTGAAGGGGTAATGCCTGTAAGTGAATGAGAAAACTCGAGGGGAATAAGAACCAAGCCATGGTCCTACAACTAGAAGCAAGATGGAAAGGATAAGTAAAGATATATATCAAAAGCTCTTTTTAAAAAATGTGTATCCCCTACAGCCCAGCAATTCCTTTTCTAGGGGGTTAGTTTAAGATAACCAGACAAGTGCCCAATGATTATCTACAAAGATGTTCCATGCAGAATTTTTTTTTTTATTTTTTTAATGTTTTATGTTTCTGAGAGAGACAGAAAGAGAGAGAGAGAGAGAGACAGCGTGAGCAGGGGAGGGTCAGAGAGAGAGGGAGACACAGAATCTGAAACAGGCTCCAGACTCTGAGCTGGCAGTCAGCACAGAGTCTGACGCGGGACTCAAACTCACAAACCGTGAGATCATGACCTGAACCAAAGTCAGACGCTTAACCGACTGAGCCACCCAGGCGCCCCACAGAATTGTTTACAGTGGGGAAAAAACTGGAAAGAATAGGAATCAGATATGTAAATCGTTGTGCTCTTGAAACAGAACCTTATGTAACCATCAAAAAATGATGATCTAAACTACATTTATTTGAGTTCAAAGATATCAGGATATCTGGTTAAGTGAAAAAGTAGGTTACTAAGCAAACAATGCAGTGTGATCACATTTTTATTACATATATAAGGTATAGATATATATTACCAGTAGCTATTCTGGTATGAGATGCTCTTGGTTTTATTTATGTTTTCTAATTTTTTTTTACAAATAACAGCTATTATTTTTTTAATAAAAGAAAGTAACAGGGGTGCCTGGCTGGTTCAGTAGGAGGAATATGGAACACCTGACCTTGGGGTCATGAGTTCAAGTCTCATATTGGGTGTAGAGATTACTAACAAACTTTATTTTAAAGTTATAAGGAAGTTTTTGTTTGTGTTCAGAAAACAAGCTTTGGGGCGCCTGGGTGGCTTAGTCGGTTAAGCGCCCGACTTTCGCTTAGGTCATGATCTCGCGGTTCGTGGGTTCGAGCCCCACGTCGGGCTCTGTGCTGACTGCCAGCTCAGAGCCTGGAGCCTGTTTCAGAGTCTGTGACTGCCTCTCTCTCTGACCCTCCCCTGCTCACGCTGTCTCTCTCTCTCTCTCTCTCTCTCCTAGAAATAAATAAAAAAACATTAAAAAAAAAAGAAAACAAGCTTCATGGTTTGGAGAAAACAGAGGAAAAACCACAACACACAAAACAGAGAACTACCAATTCTCGAAACCTGTTGACAAGACCAGCGTTCCCACTCAAGGAGACAGCTCTTCTGTGGCCCCGTCCTTCTTAAAGGAACAGTGTATCAGTCAGGGTTCTACACTGCACACAACAGAGCCCACTGTGGACAGTTTCAGTAGAATGGTTTCTACTGACATAGGAAAAAAGTTTCAGTTTAATAAAGGATGTTGAGACGTGGTCTCTGAGAACAAGGAGCAGATAATATTTCTTTCTATTCCTCCCATCAAGTACCACTAAAAACCGTAGACATTATGTGTAAAACAATCATCAGAAAATTCTCAAAGGTGGGGAGAGGAAGGCAAACAGGTGAGAGACTCACACCCGAGGAGTGACTTGGAGGTGAGTTTCTGGGTTTTCTCTTTGTCTCATATAACCCAGACTGGGAGATAAAGAAACCTGTAGCCCAGAAATTCAAATGAACCCAGACATAAAAAAAAAAAAACAAAAAACAAAAACAAGAACCTCCTCTCTAAGGGCAGGGAAGAGTAGGAAGACAGAAAACTCTCAGATAATAACTGCTCTACTCCAGACAAACATCATGGGGAAAAATGTGCCTCCCCTCACCCAGGCCAGCAAAGGCAGAATGAAGAATCTAGACTCCTCCCGTGTGGACTGTACTGAAGCTCCCCAACCACCCAGCCAGGGCGGGTGTCAGTGAAGGCCTAATGGAGAACCAGAACTCCCACCTCCAGCCTAGAATGAGGAATCCCTCCCAACTGAGGACAACAGAGGCCAAGTGAGGAGTCTGCATTTCTTTTTTAATGTTTATTTATTTTTGAGAGAGACAGAGACAGAGCATGATCAGGGAAGGGCAGAGAGAGGTAGGCACAGAATCTGAAGCAGGCTCCAGGCTCCAAGCTGTCAGCATGGAGCCCAACACAGGGCTCAAACTCACTAACCACAAGATCATGACCTGAGCCTAAGTTGTACACTTAACTGACTGATCCATCTTTTTCCTGAGGAGTCTGCATTTCTAACCTCATGTGGCAGTAACAGGGCAGCACCACCCCCTTCCCCTGCCAGAGCAGGGTCAAAAAAAAAGTCAGCTGAAGCAGAAAGTATAAACAAGATTCAGAGTATCAGACCATAATAACCGAAATATCCAGTTTCAATAGAAAATAACTCTTTACTCCAAGAACCAAGAAAGTTTCAAGTTAAATGTAAAAGGGACAATCAATAGAGACCAACCTCAAAATGACAGTTATAACCATCCAACAAGGATTTTCAAGCAGATATATACATGTTTCAACATGCAATTATGGACATGCTTTAAATTATTGAAAAGAAACAGAAAGTTTCATCAGAGAAACAGAACAGTCTAGTGACTAGAAGATATAAAAGACAACCAAACGGAATTTTACAACTGAAAAATATAATAACTGAAATTTAAAAAACTCAGTGAATGGGCTCAACAGTAGAATGGAGGGAAGAAAGAAGAAAATTCAATTTGAAGGTAGATTGGTAGAAATAACTTAGTGAGAAAAATGGAGAGAAAATGGTCTGGAATGAAAAACTCAACAGAGCCTCGGGGGCCTGTGGAACAGCATCTAACATTCACATCATCCGAGTTCCAGAAGAAGAGATGAAAGAGGGCAGGGCTGCAAAAGCATTCAAAGAAACTAATGGCTGAAACTTTCCAAATTTGGCAAAAGACACAAGCCTTAGTTTCAAGGAGCTGAGTGGCAAGCCCCAAACAGGGTAAGTGTGGGGGGGCGGGGAATCCATTCCAGGACACATCATGGTCAAACTTCTGAAAATGAAAGGCAAATACAAATATCTTTCAAGTAGCTGGAGAGAAACAATACCTTACCTACAAAGGAAAAACAATTAAATCATTGTGTATTTCTCATCAGAAACTGTGGAAGCCAGAAGGGAGCAGTACATTATTCAAGTGCTGGGGAAAACAAAACAAAACAACACAATACAACACAAAAAACAAGCAAACAAACAACAAAAAACCCCAACCCTGTCAACTCAGAATCCAGCAGAAATATCCTTCAGAAAAGAAATAAGAAATCAAGACATTCTCAGACGAGATTAAATGAGACAGATCATCAGAGTGGATTTAAAAACATGGCTCAATTATATGCTCTCTCACTTCCAACATAATGATATAGGTAGGTTGAAAGTTAAAAGAATGAGAGAAGATATGTCATGCCAACTTTAATCAAGAGGAAGCAGTTGGCTATATTAATATCTGATAAAGTAAATTTCAGAACAAAGAAAATTATCAGAGACAAAGAAGGACATTACATAATGACTGTAAACCTTCAGTCCACAAGAATCCTGACCAAACAGTGGAGCTGCAAAATATGTGAAGCAATATTGTCACTAGACCTGGAAAGGGAAACTAGACAAATCCAAGATTATAGGTAGAGTCTTCAGCACCCCCTCTCAATAACTGATAGAAGAACTAGACAGCACACAACAAGAACAAAGAACTCAACACCACCATCAACCAAAAGAATCCAATCAACATTTAGAGATCACTCCAGCCAGCAACAGCAGAGTAAATATTCAAGCATCCATGGACCATATATGAAGATAGACTATATCCTGGGGATTCAGCGAACTTCAACAAATTTTCAGGACTTGTGGGTAGCTCACAAATCTCCTGGAGGGTCAGAGAGTCAGACATAGAAGCTCTACCACCAAGAACAATAAGAATCAAGTGCTACCACAGGCCTGCTTCCTGCAAAGACGTCCCTGCCTCTGCCACCTGCCTGGGCCACACGCTGACTCCACCAGGATCCCAACCATCGCTGGCCCTGAAAATGGATCTTTTGCAACGCCACCTTCCTCAAGATCAAAGTCTGTTTGGGGGGGGTCTGGGGGTGGGTGGAGGCATGTCTCATTGAAGGAGCCTAAGTCACGGCTTCCTGCTCAGTGCACAGGGGCTCTGAGAAGGCAGGTGCCTAGCTCCTCCATTGGAGAATCAAGAGTCAGAATGCAAAGACAAACTTAAGAAAGGTATCCCAGAAAGTTAGATGCCCCCCACAAGGGAAATGCCCACTCACTGGCGAATGAAAAACCACCCCCACCCCCACCCCGGGCCAACATCAGCCACTGTATTCCACCCTCTGCTCCTGGCCCAGGGTCTGGGCTCCTAAGCATTTGCAAGAAGACCCAGCTCCCCTTGAAGACCTCAGAGGCTGTTCCAGCTTCCTTGCACACCGTTCCCAGACCTGGACTCCCTTCTGACACATGAGAACCCTTGGGTGGAACAAGTCACCAGTTAAAACAAACTCATTGCATGCTCCACATTATCCTGCTTCCATCTTGCTTGAGTGAATTCTTATCTTCAGATTAGAGTTGTTTTTCATTAGAAATGAATCAAATTCGGGCACAGGACCAGCTATCCGTCAGGAGGAGCAAGTAAGGACAGAACACGTGCATGCACACGCATCCTCACACATGACAGATGCTTGACACATGTCAAGCTGAGAAAGACAGGTGACATCTATATTCTGCCTCAGACAAACTGCACAAGGTCCCCCTGGTCCCAGAATGAAGAAACCACAGGCATACCATGTGAACAGGGAGAAAATACAACTAGAATAGCTCCTCTTGTCAGTCAGATCATCCAAGTTCTCACCCATCCGTGCAACATTTTGGACTTCCGGATAAAGGGAGGGCGAGTAAAGAGAGAAGTGGAAAGTAGTACAGATAGTGGTTAAGAGCTTTGGGGTCAGACTGACCTGGGCTCAAATCCCAGCTCAGCCACTGCTTACTGTGTGGCCTTGAGCAAATTAATCTCTCTACACTCAGGTTGTTCAACCATAAAAGCAGGATAACCAAGGCCTTTCCCCTCAAAAATGTGAAGAGAATTAAATGAGATGCTGTCTGTGGAAAGTTTAACATGCAGTCAGTACTCAATAAATCACTGCTGCTCATCTTACGATTGAGGCAAAGTTTGGGGGTATTTTTAATCTTTGTGTTTTTAAGTACAGAATACAAAGGGCAGAATGCAAGTACAGAATGCTATGGTATTCACACCCTCTTGAAAGCCAGGGGACTGAATTAAAACCTGTTAGAGGAAAACCAGAATCTCTCTTCGCTGAAATATAAGCCCCAGGTGCATGGTTGTAGATATGACACAGCACCCCAACCCCAGGCTGGGGTGCTGCGCCCACTGTGGCCAGGTTCCATAGGACCAGAGCTGGGCTGGTGGCCCTGGGTGGCCAGAGACTCATGAGGGTTCTCCAGCCAGCCAAAACAGGGTTTGGGCCCAGCTCCTGGATCTAAGATCTGGGGACCCAGAGGCAGCCTGCGCAGGAGAGTGTGGCCAGAAAACAAGGCAAGAAGGCACAGGAGCCTGACCTCCTGCAAAGGGAGCCCCCACCTCATTACAGGGGGGCCTGAGAGCCCGACTGAGTGAGCACTAAGGGCCAAGTTACACAAAAACCAATCCATGGAAACCTACAGGCAGGAAGAGTAAGCACCCTCTCAAGATCACTGAAACTCCACATACCAGGAACAGCTCTTTCCCCAAGATGAAGTGAGAGGAGAGTCATTCCCCAGAGAACGTTCCCCCACGGAACACCTCTTGTGTCAGCTGCCAAATGGAAACCAGGCCAGGAGGCACAAAGACTACAACATTTGCTTCCAGCAAGTTCTGCCAAGTAGCTTCTGGGTCCGACTGCATGGTTCCAATCCCAGGTCCACAGTGACGAGCTGTGTGACCTTAGGCAAGTTGCTGAACTGATCTGTGCCCGTTTCCCATCTGCAGAAACAGGAAGAGTGATAATCCCAACCGTCCAGGAGTGTTGTGCAGATTAAATTGAGATAAGGTCTGCTGAGTTCTTGCAACAGTGCCTGGGACATATGGAGCGCTTGGGACACAGTCTTCAATGTTATAATTATTGTTATTATTATTAATAACATTAGTATCACTGCCACTCTCCTGCCAAGCAAACAGCCTAGGAAACTACCCTTTCTAACTGTTCAGGACCTAGGAAATGGAGACACAGGGAGTAAACTGAAGTGAGAGAATAAACTGAAGACATGGAGAAGACCTTGTTTCTCAGGGTCAATAAGACACATTCAGCCAAAGCAAACGGCAGATGCATCTCAGGCCAGACAGATTGGTTCAAAGTCCAGCTTCAACACTTACTCTGTGACACTGGGCATATTGCTTAACTTCTCTGAGCTTCTGAACCCTCCCGCCCCCCGCCAAATTAGGGATAAAAATCCGACCACCTCCCTTGCAGGCATTTCTGTGGATTAAATAATGCCTAAGTACACACAAAAAGGGCTCACCTGCTGCCTAGCACCTAGCTGGTCCCAGTGGAAACTGGTTCCTTTTCCTCTGTTCTCAGGATGAAACTGCAGCTTCTGGCTCAAGTATCAAGGCTCTGAATCCAGCCTCCAAAGTAATAAGAAAATTCTTCCCCACTCCCCATACCTTCTTCTCTCCTCCTGTCTGAATCCTAAACAACATCCAGAATACAGTAATCGCTAGCCCCCTCTTCGCCTCTTTCTGTGGGAGGCCTGAGTTCAAAGTCCATCTCCTTCGATGACTGTGTGACATTGGACACGTTTCTTCCATTCCCTGGGCTTCATATCCTCATTTATAAATGAAGGATGACAAACCACAACAGCTCGTTTGCTGATTAGTTCTTTGGGTTCAATTTTGTATTATATATCAAAGGGCCTTCATTTAGGACATGGCAGATAACTGTAGGTGCCCCACATTTTGCATATATCATGTCATTTAATCCTCACAATAATCCTATTCCCCATGTTTCAGCCTGAAACTAAGGCTCAGAGAGGTCACGCCACTAACCCAAAGTCACACAGCTGCCCTTCCAGGCTTAAACGGTGATTGCCAGACTCATGCTTTTGGGGGGGTCCCATCGAGAAAAGGGCTTGGTCGCTTTTGTGGAGAGCAACTCCAGGGCTCCCCAGTGCGAGCTCGGAGCCCTACCTGTGACTCTCAGCTGCCTCCCCACACAAACACACACAATATGGGGCCCCCGTTTCTCCAGGCGGCAGTGCTCATGGTTCATTTCCAGAAGCCGGGTGCGTGCCAATTTCACAAGGACGTTGCTGGCAAGCCCTTGGTCTCTGTTACTAGAGATTGAGTTGCGGGTGAAAGAGGCCCATTGTGTGCCCTCTGAATGAATACCCCATTTACACAAAGAATTCAACTGGTTTTTCACAGGGAAAGAAGACGGCCCCGGTGAAAAGAGAGAACAATGCAAATCATTCACCAGATTTTTACTTAAACATCAAAGCTGGGTGGCCAACCAGGTTAAGGGCCACAGCACGGATCAGGCCGAGGCCACACCGGTGTGCAAGGCTCTTCCTCGTCTGAAGAGTTGGGTACAGAAGCTCTCAGCCCAGCCCTTTCATGGGCCACCTTGGCCAACTCAACTCTAGGCCCCTGAGGGATAAATTAAGGCAAGGGGATTGACTCAAGAGTCCGTCATCCGGGTTCAGCGGAAATAGCTGAGCGCACTAGATTAGCTACACTCAGCCGGTTATCGGCTGCAGCTGCCCATTAAAATCACCCTCAGTTTTTAAGGCTACTTCCACCTGGTCGCTTTGCCAAGGATTTTGAGTTCTTGAGTATGAGGCACGGCCTGGGCATCAGGGAATTTTTAAACACCCCCCCCATATGATTTTAAGGTACAGCCAAGATTGAGAACTAGTGAGCCCCAGGGGTAGAAACTGCTTTGGCCACAGCTGTATCCAGAGCTGAGAACAGGGACAACTGTGCACTTGGTGCCTAATACATGTCTGTGGGATGAATGGGCATATGCTGCCCTCAGACATGAGAGAGAAACCGGCCAGCCCCAGCTTCAGTGGTAACACCTCTGTTGAACAGGTTTCATGTTCTTTAAAGGTTGTCATCTTGAAAACTGAACAACACACACACACACACACTCACTCAAAGCCACTGGACCATCAAATCTCTGAGATTCCACTCCAAGGCACACTGATTTCAAGATCATAAATCCTGTCTTGCCCTTTGAGAGCAAAAATGCTTTTTGGATAAATTATCAGGGCAGCCAAGGCCTGGGAAGGGCCCCTCCGAAGGCTGCTGTGCATCCCACCTGCTCAAGTCAAGGACATTGCTCACACGGGCAGTCCCTCCTGGTCTCTCCTGCCAACCACTTCCTCAGCCCACCCCCAGCCATCGGTGGCCTCGGCACTCCATTCTCGTTCCTCTACCCCTTCACGCTTCTCCCCTGAGTGAACTCGACCACTCCCAAAGCTCTAGCTCTCATTTATAAGTTCACGACTTGGAATCCCTATCTCTGACCCCGCCCTCCATATCTGAGCTCCAGACTCGGCCACCCAACTGCCTACTGGGTATCTCTGCCTCAAGTTCCCTTAGGCACCTCAAATTCAGCCTGTCCCAGAAATGAACTCATTACCTTCCCCACCCAAACCTGCTCTTCCTCCTGCCTTCTCTATCTTGATGAACAGCATCACATTCACCCAGTTGCCCAAAGCAGGAAACTCTGGAATCATCTTCGTCCTCTCCCGTGCCTCCCACCCTGCCCTGTGCATTTTTTCTCCGAAACAGCCACTGCCTCTGTCCTTCTCTTCTCCTAACTCTCTAACCTCCACCGCACTTCCAGAGTGGCTTTCTAAAACCCAGATCCAGGGACACCAGTTGAAATAAAGTTCTGGTTTGTGAGCAAGGCAGACAGATTGGGAGCCCACACCATGGCCCAAGCTACCTGCTCTTCTCCCTGCAGCTGTGCTCGGTCCCCTCCCCCTCACCTTGTGTCCTGAGCATGCTGCCTGACCTGAGACGCTGATTAATAATAACATATTTGCCATGTACCGTGCCTCTCCTGTATGCAAGGTCCTGACCGACCCAGGACCTGAACACGTGATCTTTCTCCCTCTTCCCCCTGCCTTGCTCTTAGACTAAAATGCCCTGCCCCTCCCTACATTCTTCAAGGCTCAGATAGCACTGGCTTTCAAAGCTGTGCCTCACCCCTTACGAGGCAGGCTTGATGAAGAGGCTACCTGAATAGTAAACAGCAAACTGCTTGGACAGATTTCTTATGTGCCAAGCACTTCTCTAAGCACCTTACCTAGTTCAACTAATTTAATTCTCACAACAGCTCAGTGACACGGGGACTATAATTATCCACATTTTACAAATGAGTAAACTGAGGTATGGAGAGGTGAAGCCCAGACGCCCAGACTTGAACTCATTCAGACGATGCTCGTAATCGCTGCCTCCTAAGAACTCGTATCTGGAGACCCATTTCACCTCCTTTAAGAACATGCTGACTGTATGTTTTAGCTGAGGACGCTTTCTTTCAAACAAAACCCTACACGGAGCCTGTTGCACAGAAAATAGGAGGCTGAAGATGGCAACAGAGAGAATGTAGTTCCCGTGCTCCCTCATCCTGGCATCAATATTCCAAAGAATGCCAAGAAGCCCCCAGGGCTCCAAAGAGACAAGTTCAAAAAGCCGTGTCCTAAAGACAGCTTTTATTTGCCATCCTGTTGTGTACTGGCAAGATGCCTTCCACAGCCAAAAGTCATTCTCCAGACCCACAACACACTTTCTGTCTTAAAATGTCCAAGTAGCACCCTAATGACTGAGCAGTCCCAGGCTGTTTCCCGGTGACTGAAACTTACTCTGAAAAATTCAATAGGTCTTAAAGCTTTGGTTTCTTAAGCGGGGTATTCAAAGTAGAATTTAAAGCATCAGTAACTCAGGCCATCCTTTTTGAATGCCAGCTGTTGGGCTGTGTAGGGTTATGCTGGCTACTTAAAGCTGTTTCCCTGTACTCAGGTGCCCAACTTTGTGCTCTGTACTTTTTCCGTTTTGATCACTATCAGAGGTGATCACTACACAGAGGGCCAGGTGTTTGAGGATCCTAGTCCCTAACAGCTTATCTCCATCCCTTCTAACCCGTTCAGATAGCACCGGCTTTCAAAGCTTTGCCTCACCCCTTACGAGGCAGGATTTTCTATGGATTCTAACAGCTATGGATTTTCTAAAAATCAAAATTGTTATAATCATGCCCAGAGGAGGAAAGAAACAGGAACAGAGGAGTGTTCCTCTTAGTAAAATGAATGTCCTTTAGTACAATGACTTTGCGACTTTTCTAGTGAGTTCTTAGGACATCTTTTCCCATCCGCTTCATTCATTCATATAACATTTACTGAGCCCGTAATAGATGCAAAAAAAGAAAGGAAAGAAGGAAGGAAAGAGAGAGAGAAAGAGAAAGAAAGAAAGAAAGAAAGAAAGAGAGAGAGAGAGGAAAGGAAGGAAGGAAGGAAGGAAGNAGAGAAAGAAAGAAAGAAAGAAAGAAAGAAAGAAAGAAAGAAAGAAAGAAAGAAAGAAAGAGAGAGAGGAAAGGAAGGAAGGAAGGAAGAAATAAAGAAAAGAAAGGAATAAAAAGGCTGGGTGTTGAGGATAAAAAGGTAGATAAAGCAAAGTTCCTGTCTCCAAGGACTTGCCAGTTTAAAAAGAGAGACAAGTCAACAGAAATAATGGTACTGTCATTAAGCCCTGTGCCAACAGTATCTAAAAAGCACAACCAAAAAAACCACTTAACTCTGCCTTGGGGCATGGCAGCAATCAGGGAAGTCTTCCTGGAGGAGGTGGCACATGAGCCAATTCCTGAAGCATCTATTTATAAGAGGTCAACCTGCCCCACCACTACCAAACACAAAAAGATAGACTGGGGAAAGGGCATGCAGGCCAGATAAAGACAAGGAAAAATGAGAAAGTCCAGTGAGTCCTAGAACTCCAAATAGTTTAGTCAAGCAGAAGACTGTGTGTGTTTATAGGAAGGAATGGCAATGGTAAGCAACTGAATGAAAAAAGAAAGCTCAGCAAGGAGGTTACTCACATACTTTAATGCTTGAAGGAAAGAGAATGCAAACTTTCCAGGGCAGATTCATCCTATCACACCCATATGTATTCAATGAGCCAAATCAACTTGCTGCAGGGAAAAGGGAAATACTAACTAAGGTGGATCGATTCCCATTTGCCAGACATGGCTGTAGCATTTTACACGCACAGTCTCGCTGAACGGTCCCAACAACCCTTTGCGGTATGAAGAAATCACATTTTTAAATGAGGATATTGAGGCGAGCAGAGGTTAAGGAACTTCCCAAGGACCCAGAATAAGAAAGAGACCATTGGACTGCAGGAGGGAGACCTTAGCGTTTTGGCTTCCTTGGAGTTGAAGCAGGTGAGGGGATGAGGTCCCCCAAGTATGGAGAAGGAGAGAACAGAGAAAGAGCAAGAGCTTGAGAAAGTGAGAGAGGAGGAGAGAGGGTTACGAGGGAGGACATGGAAGAGGAAGCAGTCATGGCCACTGTTTCCAGTGGGAGACCCTCTGAGCTGCAGTCTAGGGATGGAGGCCCTCTGACCCAAGCCAAGAAAGAGTGGACAGAGCCTGGATCTCATGCACGGGCCCTGGGCACCGGCCACACAAGCGAGGCCGGAGCAAGGGGCACGGGATCCACACAGGGACATGCCTTCCACCTCTACAACCCCGGGACCTAACGACTCAGCAGGGAGAGCTCCAGAGAGCAGCCAGTGTGGATCTTTCATTTTACAGTAAATGAAACAGAGGGGCTTAGCGGGTGGCTTTTCTGTCTTTGCCTACAATTACCCATCTGGTGAGGGATGGGGCAGGACTAAAATCCAGGTGTCCCGGAATCCAAAACGTTGTCACTATCCTTCCTACACAGTCAACCACTAAGCCTAATTCTAGAGACTTGGAGGACTATGAGGCTCACCTGGAAAAAAGGGCTTAGGGCCTCAGGGGCAGGAGCCAGGTGGGTGAGAAGGCCTTGATAGCGTAGGAAGTCTTCAATCTTGCCAGCCTCCCAAAGAACAGGCACTTGTCTGTGGGTTGTGTGCGTGAAATACAGGAGGACCCATGTTCTTTCTCACCCTTTTCTTGAACAATCTGGACTGGCATCGACTGAACAAAGGGAAGAGAGACTTCTGGGAAAAACAGTAGAGAAAGCCTGGAATCCAGAGAACTTTTGTACAGATATTTCACAATATTTGGTTCGTGGGTGAGTAGCTCCCGGGGTGTCCTGGAAACGTTCTGTGTGCTGCACTCGACACGACAGCCACTCTGATCATGTTCAGAAGCATCTTCTCGTATTGCCTGGCTGTTAAAATTTGTTGGACACTGTCCCCTCTCACCACCTCACTCCCTGTCCCCTATTCCTGGGACCCTCTGGACTGTCCCCTGAGCCAGCAAGAGGGCCTCCAGACTCTCCAGAATAAGTTCTTATTGGTCAGAGCTTGTGCCATATTATTTGTTAAATTTTTTTAATGTCTATTTATTTATTTTTAAGACAGAGAACAAGTGGGGGAGGGGCAGAGAGAGAAGGAGACACAGAATCAGAAACAGCCTACAGGCTCTGAGCTGGCTGTCAGCACAGAGCCCTACGCGGGGCTCGAACCCAGGAGATGTGAGATCATGACCTGAGCAGAAGTCAGACACTTAAGTGACCGAGCCTCCCAGGTGCCCCCTGTTTTAAATATTTTGAATATCACCCTTGATTATGAAAAACCCTGCAATTCAGTTTGACTAAGTTGTGCAAAATGAATAGTGTGCTATACAGCATTCCCGTCATCCCAGTACAGTATCTATCAAGAATCCACAAAGGGTCAAGCCCTGTTCTAAGCACCAAGAAACAAACAAACAAACAAACTAAAAACCAGTCAGAGACTAACACCTGACGTGGGTCTGTGCAGCATTCATGGAGCCTCTAGTCTAGTGGGGAAAGATATGAATTCAATTCCATACGATTGTTAAACAAGATGAATGGCTAGAGACATGCTATGTTATCTAGTGGTTCTCAACAGGGGTGCGGCAGAGTCCTCCAAAAGGGCTTCTGGAAGTTAGTACCATTTTGTGGTAATAACTAAAGACGGTGACTGGCTTTTAGTGGGAATGCAATGGACAGTCCAGCAAAAAAGAATGTCATTCTACCCAAAATGCTAAGAGCATTCGGATTTGATAGAAAATTATAAGCCATCAACGTTGAACTACTGTCAGACAAAATGGTCAGCGCATCGAACCACAGCCTGCCAGAGTTCTTTGTTTCTGCTGTTGCTGCTGTTGTTGTTGTTTTATGCTGAACATGGGGCTCAAACCCATGACCCCCAGATCCAAAGTTGTATGCTCTACTGACTAAGCCAGCCAGGCACCCAGCCTGTCAGACGTTTATATTATACTTGCCATTAAATATTTGGGCAGAATCTAAGGGACAGAAAGAATTTAAGGGGGATGGGGGCACCTGTGTGGCTCAGTCGGTAGAGCACCCGACTTCAGCTCAAGTCATGAACTTATAGTTTGTGAGTTCGAGCCCCGCGTCAGGCTCTGTCCTAACAGCTCAGAGCCTGGAGCCTGCTTCAGATTCTGTGTCTCCCTCTCTCTCTGTTCCGCCGCTGCTCACACTGTGTCTCTCTGTCTCTCTTTCAAAAATAAATAAAGATTACAGGGGCAACTGGGTGGCTCAGTCAGTTAAGCGTCCAACTTCAGCTCAGGTCATGAAATCACGGTCAGTGAGTTTGAGCCCCAAATCAGGTTCGGTGCTGACAGCTCGGAGCCTGGAACCTGCTTCAGATTCTGTGTCTCCCTCTCTCTCTCTGCTCCTCCCCTGCTCACACTCTGTCTCTCTCTATCTCTCAAAAATGAATATAAATTTTTAAATAAATAAATAAATAAATATTACCAAAAAAAAATTTTTTAAAGAATTAAAGGGGGAAAATTCTGTTTACAGAATCCTACTCTATGGTTAAAGTATTACATTTAACAAATGCTCCTCCATCTAGAGTCAGTCTGTATTCTAAACATAATACATGCTAAATATATATACCTATACATATTTACTGAACACTATACTACCACTAGCCAAAGAATAGATCACAAATACTGAACTTCACCCCAGTACATACAGAGTTAAGTCCCTTGCTTGCTCCTATTTTTTTAAGTGCAATGTACCTCCTAATCCTTGTGGTTTCATTCCTTACCAGCCAGAGAGCATTGTCTGAACCCACACACGTTTCTCTGAAGCTTCTTTTACAGTCCCTCTGTTTCAGAAACAGCAGAAACAAGAGTATTATTTTCACCCTCGGCTTTCTCTTAGAGTAAGTAAAGATCTCTTGCCCCTGACCACAGGGCTGGGAGCTGGCAAAGTAAATTCTAGGGAAGAAATAAACAGTCTAGAATGCTAATCCATCGTTTGGCCAAAACTGCAAAATATTTTCTTGGCCTCATTCCTGATTCCCACAGCATCACTATGGCGGCTGCAGCTTATATACAGTAGACACAGAGTAGTCAGGCGGCGAATAGCTGCTGAGCGGGTCAAAACATGGAACGGGTCACACATAGCAAGGTCTGGACACCACCTCAAGTCACCAAGGAGTCAATTCCACGTGAGGCTCAGAGGTCGGAACCTAAAACTCTTCCCTGTCTTCTATCTGATATTCAATAGATTCTTATTGATTAGTAATAGTAGCAATGGTCTTACTGAGTTCTTCTGAGATGCCAAGCACTCTACAAAATTTAGCTGTACCTGGATCCTTTTATTTACTCTTCACAGCAATGCTGAGTAGTAGAACTCATTGTGATCCCCATTGTTCAGGTAAGAAAACTGAGGCAATGAGGAGTGAAGCTCACACAGCTACCAAGGCATGGAGTAGGTCTCTGGGCTCCAGAGTTCAGCCGCCCAGCTCTCCAGAAGGGAGGAAGGTGAGACCCTGACTTCCCATCGGCTGGAGCCCGGAGGGTTACCACACAACCCACTGGATGGTTTCAGAGGCCGTTTTGGAAAGATGGGAGTTGAAGAAGCTGTTCTGAATCCCGGATCATTGCCACCAAAGCACTGTGCCCAAAACCTCATTAACGAAGCCTGTGTGACGAGTCCTGAAGCTCTAGGACTGTAGAAACTAGTCAGGCCTGAGTGGAAAAGGAGGGTCCAGGATGGATTCCCAGATAAGGTGGCATCTGACAGTCTTGGAGTTAGATGGAGATTTAGAGAGAGAGGAGCGGCAGGTAGGGAAGAGCACATCACTTCCTCCTGCTAAAAGAAAGGAGAGTGAAAGGCCTCAAAGGAGGAATGTGATCCTTCTGGCAACTCGTTCTTGCTGTTAAGACCCAGGGGCCAGGTCTAAGCTTACTAAGAGTACTCAGCGCAGCCCAGAACCGCGGCTCAGTTGGAATTCTTTAGAAGACACTCCCAGGGTGATAGGACAGAGCCTGAGGCTGGCCGCTGTGATGACAGGAGTTCTGCTGGTGCCAAGAACCCAAGGGGCAAGAGTGGGTGCACACAGGTGCTCGATCAAAAGAGGCTACTCCTCTGCCCCTTTGCATTTACGGGATTATACAACAGAAGCATGTACATCTCTCCAGGGGTTCAGCTTTCACAGGATCCTTTAATCGCTCCAAATTGGCACCGAGTCCCAATTTACTCATTCATGTGTATTTTACAGCTTCTCACTCAACTCCCCCAAAAGTCCCAGGTAAACCCGGGGTTCTTTTCAAGATGAATCATTCAGGACCTCCAAGGGGTTCGTTTGGGTCGAACCAGTCTTTCCCTCAGCATGGCGTGCTGAGAACAGGTGTAGACTATCCTGGGAAACTGCAAGGTCACAGAGGGAAGAGGGTGGAAATAGCTGACGAAGGTGCCTGGATCATCAAAGGGCTGGAATTTGGTATGTGCTCATTAATAGTAATTGATGGATGTGGCTCCTGGACAATATTCTTAGGGAAGTAGGAATAGCTATATCCTTGTTTTTTTATAGTCCTAAATACTTTTCAAAAACTAGGTTTATAGATTCTCTGTTGCCAAGAATATTGGCATGAATTCATATTCATCATGAATCTTCTTTTTTAAAAAAGTTTTTTTAATGTTTGTTTATTTTTGAGAGGGGGGGACTGGGGGAAGAGAAAGGGAGACACAGAATCTGAAGTAACCTCCAGGCTCCGAGCTGTCAGCACAGAGCCTAACACGGGGCTCAAACTCATGAACTGCATGTTCATGACCTGAGCTGAAGTCGGACAGTTAACCCACTGAGCCACCCAGGTGCCCCTCATCTGATCTAGGTTACAAAAATCCAGCTTGAAGTAGTTGAAAAAAAAAGTGGGGGGGTGGGGAGGAGATTAAGGAGATTATTGGCTTTTCTATTAAAAACTCTAAGGGGACTTCAGGTATGTCTGGATCATGCAGCTCAAACAATCATCAAAATTTTATTTCTCTGTGTCAACTCTGCTTCCCTACCTATGGGTCTCACTCTTGAGCAGTTTCCTACCACACAAGGGACCCTCAGCAATTCCAGGCTTACACATTCATAAGAAAGAGAGATTATTTTCAACAGCTCCAAGAAAGATCCTGAGATTAAGTCTCTCCACAGCATGTAGCTGATTTCCAAAAGTAAATGTTTCAAAGAAGTCACACAGTGTCTCTTCCACTAGTCATGGTTCCATCCAGACCGGAAGGGAGAGAAACAGACCCCATGTCTCACTGGGGGAAATGTCAATGTCACCATAAGAAAAGCACATGAGCTGGGATATCCTGTCCAGCCCTCTCCGGAAAGTATGGTCTGCAGGTGGCTGGTGTGCATATTGAGGTTTGAGAAGCCCTGCTCTACACTAATTTCAGGCTCACTAATTATTTGATATTTTGCTTTCCAGAGCTCTTCATATACACAATAGCCAAAGAGTCAATGCATCATTTCTATTGTACACACAGCGAGCATGAAAACATAGAATGTCCTATTTTCTCCCATCTGTTCACCCAGAAAATAGTCACAGAATGTCTGTCACAAGCCAGGCAGTCCCCGATGGCAGGAACAGAGTGGTAAATAAGAAGACATGGCCCTAGCTTTCTGTCCTTGGACGCCGCCGAGTGAGCATCGATAAAGTCTCCCCTCCCACCGGCGTCATGTCTAAGTCAGAGTCTCCCAAAGAGCCTGAACAGCTGCGGAAGCTTTTCATCGGAGGTTTGAGCTTTGAAACAACCAATGAGAGTCTGAGGAGCCATTCTGAGCAATGGGGAACGGNCATTGTCTCCACAAACATTGGTGTGGTTGAACTGACAGTTAATGTGTTGTGACCTGAAGTTCACCGTTAAAAGGGTCACCCAAGCAAAGTCCTGGAGTTAATTTGGTTATTAATATGGTTGTTGGCACATCCTATGCAATATATCTAAATTGAATCATGGTATCAGATAAAATTATAGATGGGATTAAAGCTTGTGTATCATCCATTATCATGTGTAATCAATAAACGATTTAATACTCTCTTGGAAAAAAAAAAAAAAAAGAAGACATGGCCCTAGTTTTGCGAAGCCCAATCCAGCAGGGAAAAAGTTTCCATGAAACAATTGCAGTTATAAAGGGCGTAATGACAAGGGAAGTAGCCATGCTCTGGAAATCTGAAACCGGGAGCACTCACATAGTCTAGGGGTGCACAGGGGGCCTGAAGGAGGACTGGCAGTTAATTGGCCAGCTTTTTCTTTAAAAATTAGAACAACAGCCCCCACCCACGTATACATAACTTCCTCTTCCCCAGCTTTATTTTTCTCTGCAGATCTTTTCTTCATCTGATATAATATATATTACATGTACTGATTTTTCTTTATCATCAGTCTTCCCCAGCTACAACACGAGCTCCATGTCTTGTTCACTGTGGGAGCCCCAGTACCTGTACAAATGCCTAACAGATAATTATCACTCAATAAATATTTGTTGGGTGAATGCACAGTGTTCTAGGCAGGGGAACTAGCATGTGCAAAGGACCTGAGGTGGGGGTAGTGTAGACCATTCTGGGATCTAATAGGGGAAGTCTAACAGCTGGAACATTGAGAAAGAAGAGAAACAAGAGTTCGCTACCAATGCCCATTAAGGAGTCCACCAACCACTTAATGAGTGCCTACACTGTGCTGGGCACTGTTCTAGCCATAAACAACATATCTAATTTGAGTAGACGATAAAAGGGCAGAACTCACTGACAGCCCTCAGTCAGCAACTAGGATTTTTATGTACATGCAGTCAAAACCAGTTAGTGAAGACTGTTGTAGTCATTCCCATAGGCTTACAAGTCTTCACTTTCTGTTCTTGTGTCACCTGGCCTATGTCAGTTTCATAGTCTTAATTCGCCCAAGGAGTCTTGGAGCACAGAGCCTTCAATGGTTGAAAAGCTGCCAAGATGTACCCATCATTCCCTCAAACCTCCTGGCACAAAATTGATAGGCGTAAGTGTAACTCTACAATTTAGTACATATTATGTGTTCTGACATTAACCAGTTACTGGGAAATAAAATTTTGAAAGTGTTCAATTCTTTCAGTAACCTTGCATACTAACAAATCACCTTTAGACTAGAGGGCTAAATAGAAATACATAAATTAAATTCTTAGCAGAAGACATTCAGAGATGATTGGTCTTTGGACAAGTCGAGTTCTGTCTGTAACAAGTATTTGCACACATGGTTGAGTGAAGGTCGATTGTGCAAAATCTGGACCCTGTAGTTTCCTGTGATCTCTGTGGATGAGAAAAACAACTAAGTCAGCACTGAGGTCGACACGTGAGGAGGACTAGAAATTAAGCATGAGGGGAAAACGCCAAGAAGATGTAGCTCCTCAACACCTTAAGAGAAAAGGAAGCCTCTCCACAGCCATTCAGAGAGAAGTGAAGGGCTCCCAACTCACACCCCTGGAATTCTCCATTCAATGAGAAGTAAGGCTTCTGTCTTCTTATAATCTCTGAAATTCTTTGCAGGACTATCCTTATTCCCCACAGAGGATCTTGGTCAAAAAAGGAAAAGGCAACTATCTGTCCGTGAACAATGAGGACATCTGAGGGAAAGTCACAGACAGAAGCCACTCCTCATGTGAAACTGCACTGAAGGCCTGTCTTGTCCTCTGTGGTCCACTGGGCTGTAACGGACACCACCGTCACCGCCAGGACCACCTTCGCCACCCTCTTGAAAGTCGATACCCAGGAGCTGCTTGCCCCTGGGGAAAGGCTGATACCTGAAGACAAGGACTAGGTCAGGACTCTCCTGGATGTGTGCAATCAACCCCAACACAAACTAGTATAAAGAAAAAAAAAAAGTATTTGTTTTCATTACTTAAAAGTCCATGGATACCTGGATTCAGGAATGCTGGCTCCTCTTAAACACTATATCACTGCCTTCAGCTCTCTCTCTTTCTCTCTCTCTCTGACACGCCAGCCAGCCAGCCAGCCAGCCAGCCAGCCATCAACCCATCCATCTCCATCACTTTCCAACTCTCAGATTTACTTCTATTTGCACATTAGCCTGCTTCCCTCATCCCAAAGATGGCTTCTTCCAGACAGTCAGAGAAAATAGCCCCAAGAAGCACCAGATTCATTGTCCTTCCCACTCCCCATGCCAGAGGATTAGGGATCCTCCCTTTCTCACTATCCTTAGTGAGAACTCTGATTGGCCCTGTTTGGGGCATATGCCACCTCCTGGACTCTTCGTGAGGCCCAGTAGGCTGGAGACCTCTCACTGGCCAGCCTGAGGAAGGACAGAGCCATGTTTAGAGCAGGGGAAGGGTGACTATTCCAAAGGAAGACTGAGTGGCTGTTATCAAAAGACAAGGAATGTAAAAATAACAGGAATCCTCCACATTCCCCAATGCCTACTTACCCCTGAGCCGGAAGGCAAGAACCTCAGGGCTCAGCCTAAGTCCTCTCTGGGGCCAAGATGTCACTGCAAATGACGGTTCCATGAATCCCTCCTCCTACACTTTCTCAATGCCCACACCCTACCCAGCCTTCAAGCCTTAATGCAAATGCCATTGCCCCTGAGAAGCCTTGCCTGATTCCCCCCACATCAAGGGTGTTCGTCCTACCCAAAATTATCAAACACTTATATGTACCAAGAATTGTGCTAAGCACTTTGCTTGTATTATCTCATCTAATCCTCACATCTTCATGAGATAAGCATTATTACTGCCCCATATTAGTTTCCTAGGGTTACCATAACAAAGTACCACAAACTGAATGACTTAGACAACAGAAATTTATTATCTTACAGTTCTGGAGGCCAGAAGCCCGAAATCAAGATGTTAAACAGATCAGTTCCTTCTGAGGGCTGAGAGGTAGAATCTGTTGTAACTTCTGGTAGCCCCAGGCATTCCTTGGCTTGTAGGTAACATTCTCTTGTGTCTTCATATCGCCTTCCCTCTGTATGTTCCTGTCTCTTGAGTCCAAACTTACCCTTTTTATAATACATTGGTCATACTGGATTAGGACCCAGCCCAATGACGTCGCCTTAACTTGATCATCAACGAGGACCTTATTTCCAAATAAGGTCATATTGACAGGTACTGACAGGGGCTAGGACTTCAGTACTTGTGGGGGAACATAATTGAACTGATTAAACACCCCCCTTTTTTTACAGGAGGAAACTGAGCCTTAGGGGATTATATAATTTGCCAGAGTCACACAGCTCATAAGCAGCCTGGATGTAAAGGCCTGAAATCTTAACAACTTCACTTTGTCTCCATTCTTGTCCTTCTCCAGAAATCCCATCTCTCTGCAGGACACTCAACACTGTTAACCTTGTGACCACTATTCTAAGGATTTGTATGTAATTTTGCACCACCTTCTAGACTGTAAGCTTCTTAAAAGCAGGGGGTTATCATATTTATTTCTGCTTTCCCAGCCCACCCAGCAAGGCTTCAATCAATATCTCTCAGATAAACAGAGGTGAATACCAATGTCAGGGGCAAAAGCAGACCACTGTTCTTCATAGATTATTTTATTTATGGACCAGATCAGTCTTATGTTGAGGAATTAATAAAAATCATTCCATGAACTCCTGGCTTACTTCATTCGTTCTTTCAACACACATTTAATAGGCCCTTCCTATGTATAGAGCACAGTGTGAGGCACTAAAGAAACAGAAATCAGAGCTCACAACCCCTTAGAGCCTATAACCTGGTAGACAAGACAGATGAGTCAATAAATCTTTGTAATACAATGTTTCAGAGTAAAGTGTGTTGGTATCAGGAATTCTTAGGTAAGTAATGAGGGCAGGCAAATTAGGACTTGCACAACTTCAGTAGTTAGAGAAAAGACCCTAAAAGCCAAGGACCATCTTTAAGAGAACAACAGCAAATAATCTTCTCCTCTCCTGCTGCGGTAGACAGCCAGATTGAAAGGATAGCTGAGAAACTCTACCCTAGAGCTCAGTCTAAGCCAGTAAGAAATAGAAAAACCTCAATTCAGTTCCAAATCCCAGCAGATCTGGGTTCAACTCCAGACTCTGCTACTCATTAGCTGCACAGTTAGGCCACCCTCTTAACATCCAAGTCTTCAGTGTCTTTGTCTATAGGATGAGACAAGAATAACAAACTGACCCAGCTGTTATGTGAATTAAGTGAAACAAATGTGCAAAGTACATTCTGTAGTGGTCAAGGCTCTATAAATGTAATGGAAGTGGGTTCTGGACACAGCAGACCTGGGTTTGAATTCCAGCTCTGTTACAGTGCTCCCTTGAGAAGCTACGAGACCTCACTAACCCTCAGTCCCCGCGTCTGTAAAATAGGGAAAATCATCATGTACCTCCTATACAATTCATGAGATGGGTATAGAAAGTTCTTAGCATATCCCTGATGTGCAAATTTGGGTAATTGTTCTATTACTCCAGTCTACGGGGCTTCTCTCCCTATTCCCCTCTGTTCTTTTTCTACCTTCTTGTCCAGGACTCCTAAAAAAGCTCTTTTTTTGGTAATATACCTAACAAAATTTCCCATTTTGTCCATCTTTTAGGGGTATAGTTAGTGGCATTAAACATATTCGCAATGTTGCGTGACCATCGCCACCATCCATCTGCAGACATTTTCCCTCCTCTCAAAGTGAAATTCTCATTAGTGAAGAACTCCTCACTCTGTCTCTCCCCCACCTCTGGAAACCATTCTTCTTTCTGTCTATGTGAACTTGACAATTCTAAGAACCCCATACAAGTGGAATCACAATTTGTCGTTTCATGACTTGCTTATTTCACTCAATGTAATGTCTTCAGGATTCATCCTAGGTCTCATGATGGTAGCATAGATCGAAATTTCCCCCTCTGACCACTTCTTTCTAAGATCATTTGTCGTTCTCACCTCCAATTTAGTTCACTCTGCCCCCAAATGGAAATATGGAGACATGATAATACACAAGACAGTGACTACACACCAAAGAAATATAATGTTTTTTTCCTGATTACAAATATAATGCAGTCTTCCCTACAGAACATTTGGTGATAGCTCCCAATTCTTCTGAAGGCCAACCATTGCCCCTGCAAGGGGAGATGAGTTTCATGCAGGAAATGGCTTTGTTAAGCTTTGCATCCCATGGGGTGAGGCAGGGCTGAAGCAACAGGCAGCCTCTAGCCAACACTTACTCCAAGCAACATCACTGCATAGCCATAAATCTACATTCGCCCACAAACCTACATTCGCCCACAAACCTACAATCTACCTTCATTTCTCTAAATCCAAAGTTGAAAACACCCTCCTGCTCTTCTCATCTGGGTCATAAATCTTTTCTTAATCCTACTCATTAAAAAAAAAGTATTGTCATGAGGTTGAGGCCACTCCCTCTTGCTAGTAATGTCGGTCAGTCCTGCACATCCCCCCAACCCCCAACCCCACCCCACCCTCACCCACGCTCTTGCCAGTTGCCCAATCCCTGGCTCAGCTTCGGGAAGCTCACGATAGTCCAGGTGCCAACCCTGTCCTGACCCCAGTTGCTATCAGCAAAAAGATCTGCAATGGTTTTGGCAACAGAAACAACCGAAACATCTAACATGAGGATTATCAGTTTAATTATAGACAGCGTGTGTATAAGACAGAATAGGGTGCAAGTCATTAAAATCATGCTAAGGAACAAAAAGACCTGGAAAAGTGTTTAGAATAATCCCATACTGTGTGTGTGAGTCCCTTAACCACAGAATTACTTAACTGTGGAATTACTAGGACCTTTCGTCTTTTTGGATTTGTCTGCATTTTCTATAGAGAGTACATATTATTTTGTATATTGGACCCCTAGGGCTGCCCTAACAAGTTGCCCCAAACTTGGTGGCTTATAACAATGGAGATCTCTTATCTCCCAGTTCTGGAGACCAGAAGTCTGCAATCAGGCATTGGGGGGGCTGTGCTCCCTCTGAGGGCTCTTTGAGGGGCTCCATTCAGAGCCTCTCCCAGCATCAGGGGCTGCCAGTGCTCCTTGGCTTGAGTCCACATCACCCCAGTCTCTGCTCCCATCTTCACATCACCTTCTTCTCTTCTGTGCACCTGTCTCCAGGTGGCCTCTGTCTCTCTCTGATAAGGCTTCAATGTGATCCTCGCATCTAGGACCTACATGGACAATCAAGAACAAGCTCCTCCTCCCCAAATCTTCAACTTACTCACATCTATTTCGCTCCTAAACATACAATGTAATAGTCACAGCTTCTGGCAATTGGAACATGGGCATGCCTTTGGAGGAGCTACTTTTTCACCCATTATACTTCATAATCAACAAGAAGAAATCTAACATTTTCCTTTTAGATACTCACTAGTCAGTGTGTTATCTTAGTCAGTCCTCAGTGCCTGGCTCATGACAGACACAATGTAAATATTTGTTGAGGGGATGAATAAACTGCCCAGAGAAGGTACTTTGCTCAGGATATGAAATTATAGATGACTTTTTTCCTTTTTTATCTTTTCTCCATTATTTTGTTTTGTTTTAAGTTTGTTTATTTATTGTGAGAGAGTGAGAGCCTGAGAAGGGGAGGGGCAGAGAGAGAGGGAAAGACAGAGAATCCCAAGCAGGATCTGTATGGTCAGTGCAGAGCCCGACACGGGGCTCGATCCCACGAGCCCTGAGATCATGACCTGAGCTGAAACCAAGAGTCAGACACTTAATCGACTGAGTCACCCAGGCGCCCCATTTCTTCATTATTTTTTGTAACTACAGTTCCACAGTTTTCAGATGTCATTAAAAGGTCTTCCCTTCTCTTTTGCCCTTACTCAAATAGCTGTTCATCTAAAGCTAGGATGTTAAAAGCTTCCCATAGCCCAATACTATATAGTTCAGGAAGGGAGTCCAGTTTTCTTGGTTTAGACTCCATCCCGAGAGACTGAGTGAGCAGAGTGTCCTCCTGCAGCAGTTTCTTGTCTGCATTCAAGACAAGGCAATGTGAAGCCAGAGACTGACACTTTAAGAAAGGGTCTTTCCTATCATCTGCTCTTCTTTCCTCTGACACACATAACATTCACAGGAAGCACACACAGAGGCTGAGAACCTGAGAGTCTTTAGTCCTATGCTCACTGAAGCCCATTTGAGCTGAAAACCCTGATCCTTTGCAAGGCCTCGGTCAGGAAAAGCACATGGATGTGCCCGTGCTCACACACACATATGCACACACATGGAAAACACTGCTGATAGAGTGTGACACTCCTTCTACACAGTTATCAGGACCCTTCTCACAGTTCCACAGGCTGAAAGAGCCATCAGTCCGATTTGGTGTGGGACATAGACATCGCTTCCCATGTCTCATCTAGGCTGTGTTGGAGAACATAGCTCCATCATCAGCCAACATTTAGTGAGCTTCTAATGTATACAGGGGCTTACATCCTAGGTCTTGGACCCAGGAAAGTACAAAAAGGAGATATAAGGGAATAGCAGGTAGCCTTGTGCTAAGGGCCAAACATGTAATCGGTCAGCATGTTGGGGGAGTTTCGACGTCTCCAAGAATGTAGACTGACTGCAGGGAGCCACTGAAGGAAAAATAAGATTTAGAGAGGCAAAGGATAGTATGGAGAAAAGCCCAAATTTAAAGGAGAGTGTGATCTAATGCTCAGAAAGGCACAGCATGTACAGGGGGTCTTCAGGGAACCGAGGGCAAACCAGTTCACCTAACACTAAAGTCATTCAGGTAGCATTCAGTTCCACTGTTGCCTCCTCCAAGAGGCCTTCCNCAAAGGATAGTATGGAGAAAAGCCCAAATTTAAAGGAGAGTGTGATCTAATGCTCAGAAAGGCACAGCATGTACAGGGGGTCTTCAGGGAACCGAGGGCAAACCAGTTCACCTAACACTAAAGTCATTCAGGTAGCATTCAGTTCCACTGTTGCCTCCTCCAAGAGGCAGACCAGCTGACCAGACCAGCTGAAGCAGGGATTCGTTTTCCTTCCTAGTCATCTAGACCGTGAGCTCCAGGACAGGAATCTCATTTGCTTTGTTCACCTCTGTGTGCCCAGCAACTGGAACAGGGCCTGATACATTGTAGGTGTTCAGGAAACATTTATTAGAGGCACCTGGGTGGCTCAGTTGGTTAAACGTCCGACTCTTTATTTTGGCTCAGGTCATGATCTCACAGTTCATGAGTTTAAGCCCTGCATCCCCCTCTGTGCTGTGTGGAGCCTGCTTGAAATTCATTCTCTCCCTCCCTCCCTCTCTCTCAAAAATAAAAAAAAAACTTATTAAATGAGTGAATGGACCAAGATTTCCTGTAGGAGAACGTGAAGGAGCTCAGTGTGAAAAATACGTGGTCTCAGTTGTGACTGCCTTTGAATATCAAACTAAGGACTTTGGCCTATTGAAGAGTATTCCAAAGTTTCCCACCCAACTCCAGAAATTCCAGAAATTCCAGGGCTCAGTTGGTTAAGCGTCGACTTTGGCTCAGGTCATGATCTCACAGTTTGTGAGTTCGAGCCCCACGTTGGGCTCTGTGCTGACGGCTCAAAGCCTGGAGCCTGCTTCAGATTCTGTGTCTCCCTCTCTCTCTGCGACTGCCACACTTGTGCTCTGTCTCTCACTCTCAAAAATGAAAATAAACATGAAAAAAATTTTAATAAAAAACACAGAAATTCCAGGTTCACACGCAGTTTTTGGATCACTGAGCTAAACAAAGCTCAGCAATTTCCTTTCTATAATTCTTTCTTTCACCTCTACCATATCATCATGGGTATACAAACATTCTCAAATATTAACTCATAGCACCCTTGTTTTTTTTTTTTTAACACATCACACTGGATTTAGTGTTTATTTTTTTTAAGTAAGCTCTTCACCCAACATGGGGCTCGAACTCACCACCCCAAGATCAAGAGTCTCATGCTCTACCGAGTGGCTTTAAAGATGCATGTGGGAGGCTTATGTATATGCAGTGGTATTTTAGGAGAATTAATCTGGTAGGATGGATTAGAAGAGGGGAGGGACTTGAAGCAGGCAGTTTGGGGATTAGAGCATGAGTCATTCTCTCAATCATTATTCTACACATATAATGTGCCACATACTGGTGTAAACAATGGAGATAAAGCAACAACAAATCTGCTGCACATGGACAGGGTGACCATCTGTTCTGATTTGCCCAGGAGAGTCCCAGTTCTTGTCTGTTGTCCCCACATAATTATTAAAAGGTGACTGATTTATCCTCAAATTTGCCCTTTTTTGGATAATAAAAAAGGTAAATGGTCACCCACTTCGTGGGGTTTTTACATTCTGTGGAATAGACCATGAGGCTACCCTACATAGCACCTTTGTGTAAATTAGACAAAGGGTCCCCTGCTGCATGGACATGGCCCACAGGTACACAGTAGGACAGATAGGCATCCCTCTTGTGCAAATGAATACGAGCATTTTTAGCGGATGAGGCAGCTGCTTTCCAGAACACTCAGCTCAGAGAACAGAGCTCAGGCTGGACTTCCACCTTTTCTCCCTTACTGTATGCAGGAGTTTGCCATCTCACTGTGGACCCAGGAATGAGACAAAAAGACACATGACAATGCCTGGCCCAGCCCCCGAGTGCAGGAAGCAACCAACAACTAGTTGATTTCCTGAGGATGATCAATAAGTAAATCAGTATATCAGTAAATGCATGTTAAGTAGATAAGGTACTGTGAGGAAAACGAATGTGAATAAGGCAAGTGAGAATAAGAGGGCGTCCACTGCATCGCTCCAACAGGCACCACTGGTGTTGTGGTCTACTGGGAATAGCATGCCGTGGGTTTGAGCAACATGGCCACCCTGACAGGAGGTGCTAGGTTCTAGAAAGGGTGGTCAGGAAAAGCCTCTCTGCGGAGGTTAAATCATGTGATGCTGACTGTAAGACGGGTACATGTAAAAGAAATATCACGAGGGCAGCAGTTAGGGGTAGAATCGACATGGTGGCTGGCTTTCTTCAGGGGCCCTGAGGAATGAATATTAAAGATGACTTCAGGCTTCCGTGTCTGAGGAAGTAGGGAAATGATAGTGCGACTCAGTTCTGCCCAGTTCCTGAGCCTGCCATGAGTGGGTGGGGCAGGGAACACCCCGGGGAGACAGGCACAGTCCCTTCTCTTGGGCAGCTGGCCGTCTCCATTAGGACTTCCAACGTGCATCTGGTGGGACACTAGCTGGGGGGGACGGGGGGATGCTAATGGGTGTTACTAGAAAAAGATGCTCATATAAGTTTGGTTAAGAAAAATTAAACAGGTTTCTTTTCTGAAAGACCTCTCAGAGCTTTAATAGGTTGACATTCTTGTCCTAACTTAGCTGGCTGGGGACATTCTTCTTCACACATTATTTCAGGAGACTAACATTTCCCTGGAAAGGGGAGCCATGTCCTAGAGAGGTTTTAAATGAGCCAGTATGTAAAGCAGGGTCAGATAAGAGCTATAGAGGAAGCAGAGCTGGCAGAGATAAGGGAGCCTCTAAGAGAACAGAAGGCTACAAAACTGGGGAGGCCCATAGCTGCCGTGAGGCAGCCCTGCCTTTGGCTGCCCCCCCCACCCCCCAGGCCTGGCTTCACCCAAGCTCTCCTGGTAACCTCTGAGTCAGCCCCCCTTAGGGCCAAGTTTAGTCTCTGACTGACTGTCTAAAGTGGTTGCCTGACCTCCCTGGGCCTCCACTTACCCTTCTATAAAATGGGGGAAAAATATTGCCCTCCCTCTGCTGGGTGGCATGAGGCTCTAGTAATTACTATTTGGCAGGGTGCTGAGGTGCTGACAAACTCTGTCTGACACATTTCTCCTTGGCTCCTCCAGTCGCCACACCTCGCCTCCACTGAAGACCACGGCCCTCTGCAGCCACGCTCAGGACCTCCACGGTGCTCAGCAAGCGAGCCGGCAGCATCACTCTTCTGGTGTCTGGTCTCTCTCTTCTGGTAGCTCCCGTCAAAACAAGAGACCTGCCTACCCTTCTGCTGACACCTGGGTTTTGCGGAGGTGGGAAGTCTACCTGCAGCTGCCATTTCGGGGAGCCTGCTGCACCTGGGAGGCTGCGTGGGGCTGGGACACCCAGAGGCGGCGGCTCCCTCCCAGAGGCAGCCATGCAGTGTCCTTCCCGCTGAGGAGGAGGGGCCCACCCAACCAGGGCCCTCTCTGGGCAGGGTGATGACAACATCAGAGGAGCCGAGCCCAGCCCAGCCTGGCGGAACAAGTGAGCTGAGGTGGGTGCTACGTGTCTGGGTGTGCAGGGAGAGGAAAAGGCCCCGGTGGGAGCAGGAAGGCCGGCATCCAGTCGGCAGAGCCCGCCTTGCCCCGGTGGGGTCCTTCCACCGGGGAAGGAAAGGGAGGGACTTCTTTTCCAGGGAGGAAAAGGGAGTATCTGCTTTCAGGTGCCAAGGAAACTTCGAGGCTCCTATTCATAGCTTCTAACCTGTGAGCCAGCCCCCATCACCACTCCAATGGGGTAGGACCACTCCACATTGAGTCTAGGCTGGAGTCCTTCTGGACAGCCCTGCAGGTGACTGAAGTAATGGCTGGCCCCCAGTAGGATGGAAAAGGAGCAGTGGTCAGGTGTCCCTGTACGACTGTGACACGCCGGTGTGCACTCCTGCAGAATGGGATCATCATGATATTAAGCTCCTTCAGTTGGTCGGTACGAGAATTCATCCATGTGTACTGGGCATTTTCCTGTGTCTACTTGCTCATTTTGATGCACACCTTGCTTATTTGTAAGCACACACCTTCTACTCAGCCCCAAAAGCATCCCCTCGATACTGGGCTTTGGCTTTCATCCTTGGCTGAATCCAGCTACTATAAAATTCTTAAGAGAGACACAAGCTCCCTGCAGGTGTCACTGCACATGTCCAGGCCCAGGGCATTGAATGCCAGGTTCAAGTCCAGANGAGTGTTTTTTGAATGGTATCTCTTGGTCTCTCTTGTTGGGACCTTGGTTATTTTATTTTCCTATTCGTAGTGATATTTGGGACTCTCCACCTTGTGTACTCTGGTTTGTTTCTTGAGGTAGCCATTAGAAGGCTTTTTCATTGGATTCTGCGTCTTTTTTCTCCCAATTTCTCAGGTTTTGTAAGGTTTCCAATGGCTTCAGATCTTTTCTGTGTGATGTATGGGCGCAAGTACAAGTACGGAGCTCCTTACTTCTCCGCCATCTTGCCAGAAGTCTATTCCCAGATCTCTTTACTCCTGGAAACGGAGGGATGGGAAGGTCATTCCAGGGGAGACACGAGATTGGGGAATGACGTCACGGGCCTGTCTAGCTCAGTTCCCAGCCCCCGCCCTCTTTAAAAGCCGTCACTGTCTTTAGCCCTAGCGTGTTACCAAGTGACTTGTCAATGTCGGAGGAGCCGTGCAAGGAATCTTTGGCATGTTGTTAACCTCATTCCAACATGTAATTAGCCTAAGAGGCCTCCTCACTGCCTCCATTCAGCATTACATCATAAAGAATCAGATACTTTACTATTTGCAGAACACAGTGAAGACTTTAAAGAGTTAATTATGGCTCACTAGAGCCCATCCCCAAGAGTCCAAGATCCAGGAATTAAACTGTTTATTTTCAAGTGTCAGGTCTTCCAGACAGCATTCAGGGTAACTTCCTCCATGGAGTCTGAGACTGACATTGGTTTGAAAGTAGACCCACCAGGGTACACAGTGGTGAACCGGAGGCAGTAATTTGGTTTGGGCCTTCCTCCTAGTCTTGGCCATGTGTTTTCAGAGATATCATCTGTACAGTGTCGGAAAGAAAAGAGAACAAGGAGAGCTGGAATTCTACTTACCCTCCTAGTTCCATGGGGCGAATCCAGCTGAAGCCATTTCTAATCTCTGAGCTGGAGAGACCAGCAGTGTGGCCAGAGTTCAAAGGGAGTTCAAGCCTAATCTGGATGTTACAATCTGAGCCAGTCTAACCGTGCAGGCTCTGAGGACATTATTATCAGTCAAGTGTAATTAAAGATAACATAGTTTTATTAATCAGCTTCCTAAGGAGACTATGTTTATCTGATGGTTGTGTGTATAATGTGTGCATGCGTGGGTGGTTGGGGGGGGGTCTGTGATGTGTGTGGTTGGTCTATGGGGAGGATGGGATGTCTGGGGGCATGGCAGATATGGGGGGAGGGCGTCTGGGAGTGGTATCCAGGTGTTGTGTGGACTCTGTGTGAGGGAGAGACAGGAATATATGTGGTAGCACTAATGGCCTGTGCATGTGTATATGTGAGTGTGCATGTGTGTTTACTCAGGTTTACACATCTGAACTTGACATTATGCCTGTTTCTCTACTTGCATTTGTCAGAACTCTGTCCCTGCAAAATACACTTTTCCCTATTTGTACTTGGCTGGAGTCTACAGAGTTCTCAACTTCAGATTCCACCTGCAGGTGCCCTCTTATCCACTAATTGTCAGCAAATTTCAGATCTTATCTCCAGACCTATCTTGATTTGCCTTTAATGCCCATCAACTTAAACCAATTTGTCAGTTGCAAGGGATCCCAAAAGAGCAGCACTCCTCCCAAATATTGTTTGGCCTGAGCTCAACCCACCTCTGGGCAGGAGAAATGAACTCCTTGGGGCCCAGACACTAAAGCTGTCCTGCATGAAGTCTCTGTTCTGGTTTAAATTTGGTGAAACAGTCAGTGGCCAGATGCGTGTCAGGTAACACTCCCAGGCCAGGTTTCCCCCTGTGTAAGGGTGAGCAACTGCCCAGAGACTGTGGAACAGGCACAGAGCCAGCCAGCCATCTCTGCCCGTGCCCCCAGTCTATCTGCAGCATTAGATACCCGGACCGGCCCACTGTCCGCACGGCCAGGCCATGTCTGCCAGTCTGTTGCGCAACTCACCGCTTGCCACGGCTGGAACGCTTGACCCCAATTGGTAATTTCCTCCTTCAGAAGGCCTCGTGCAAAATCTGCCCTCTGTCCTAAGGCAGAGGTGCCACCTAGACCTCGCCCAAAGTGACAGCTGTAGCCTTAGCCTGGGGTGGATACGACCAGAAAGCTAAAAAGCCTCAGGGACCATTTCCCTCTCAAGAAAGATGTGACATGGGCCACGTGGCAGCCCTGTGACCATGTGGCAGATCTGTTGGCCACTCCATAGCGCGAGCTGTGGGGATTCCTGGCACTTCTGTTGTTCACAGAAGGGCATATTGGAGCCAAGGAAAAACAGTTTGGATGGCGGAATAAACATCTTATAAAAGTATTGCTGTATATAAGGTAATTAAGGACTATTGCCAAATATAGTGGCTTTCTCCTAACTCCCAAGGTTGATAAACTTTTGATTGATACCAGATAAGAGACTGAAAATGAACAGATTGATGGATGGATGGATGGATATCTACCATGTGCCAGATGCATACACCTATATTATTTCAATTAATCTAGTGAGTAGTTAATATTATTCTAATTTTACTGATAGGAGACTAAGGTTTGGATACCTTTAGTAGTAGTAGTAGTAGTAGCAGTAGTACTGGTAGGAGCAGTAGTAGCAGCAGCAGCAATAATAATAATAATAATAAGACCTGGGTGTCTTAGTTGGTTAAGCAATTGACTCTTGACTTTGGTTCAGGTCATGCCCTGCATTGGGCTCCACACTGACAGCACAGAGTCTCTTGGGATTCTCTCTTTCTCTCTCTGTCTCTCTCTCTCACCCTCCCTGCCCCTCTCTCTCTCTCTTAAAACAAATAAACTTAAAAAACTTAATAATAGTTTGTAGTAGTAGTATAGCCATCATTTATTANATTCTTTCTCATTGCCATGTAGTATTCCATGGTATAGATAAACCACATCGTCTTGATCCATTCGTCCGTTGATGGACACTTAGGTTGAGCCAAGTATTTCTTATGTTACATTATCTCATTTAATCCTCACCAAAATTCTAGGAAGTAACATTTATTTACCCAGTCTTTTGGATGAGGAAACTGGCTCAAGGAGATAAGCAAATGGCTACCAAGTGACAGCACTGAGATTTGTACCCACATCTACCCACTCTTTCTAGTACTGGTTTTTCCTTAGCTACTTTCTCATCTGGCTTTTGCTCCTTGGTTATCTGTTTAGTTGTTGAATCGCCTGACAATGTTCAGCCAAGTCCCATATCTCACTGGTTCTTTGGAAACAAAGGGACAGCTGTTGACTCAAACTGAAACTAAATCCTGCCCACCAGCCTTCACACACCGACTTAAGGAATTAAAACATCATTTCATGAAAAGAGATGCAGGCAAGAACCAAAGAAGACACTTGTCTTCATCTCTACTTCTGTAGCTCAGCGACCCTGGATATGGGCCCTGGGGAGTGTGACAAGTTAAGTTCCCAATGGGAACCTCCCCAGGTTTGCAAGTTCAAGGTTTAGAGGAGTCCGTGTTGATGTGAGCCTCTTCATGAGTCTGAGCAGCTTCCCAAATTTGAGGGCTCTCCCCTCAGATTTATAAGTACCAGGAACACCTGGATTTCAGTTAGGATATGATGACAAACTCTTTGATAAAGGGATAAATCAGGAAAATTCATAACTGATAAGACTAAACTTTTGTAAAAAACGCAATGCCTACATTCTTATGCCATTCTGTGTTTACAACCAAGGCTGTTTCTCTAAATGAGCTCCGGAACAAGATGAAACTCAGGAAACTTCAGTGTAATTCAGACCTTTGTACTTTTTAATGGCAAATTAAACTGTGGGAAGTAGTAAGAAGTTGCAAGGAAGTAGCTATTTGGAAACAGTATTAGTTCACAATTGGTGGAAGAAGAAAACCCAGCAACAACCTCCCTAAGAAATAAGAGCGTGATGCTAGAAAAATACATGGACATCACGTAGGAAAAAAATCAAAGTTTTTGACAAGGTCTCATTGCTGACCCGTGCAAATTTTCCCCTGAAGAGCAGACAAGGTCCTCAAACTCAAAGTCCTCATCAACTGGCCAGAGACTCTCTCCATCCATAACCAAGATTTAAAACTCCAGGGCCAGCCTTCCCCGAGCAGTTTTGGGGGATTCCCTACTCATTCTGTCCTACACACTTGCAGGTTTCCTCTTGAAAGAGCCTCTCCATCTGGTCATCCCAGACATCACAGAGTATAGTGGTCAGGCAATCCTAAGATTGAATCCTGCCTCTGCTACTTGTTAGCTTTGTGACCTTGGGCAAAGGACTGAAGCTCTTTGAGCCTCAGTTTCCCCTTCTGTAAAGTAAGAATAATAACAGCCCCTACTCCTACAGTTGTTGTGCCTGACACATAATAAGCAACCATTTTTAGCTGCTCATTTCAATTTTCACGGCCCAGCTCAAATGCCACAACACACAGGAATTTTTTTCTGACTGCCAGCCCTTACTCACCACTCTCTCTCTGAAGTCCTACAGCCCCTAACTCAAAATTTGGCTTGGAATTATCTACTCCCTCTAAGAGTTTTCTCACGAATTCTCTGTTGGAGACACAACTAGGTCTTACTTTTTTTAAAATATTCCTGACAATACTGGCATATTGTGTGTGTGTGTGTGTGTGTGTGTGTGTGTGTGTGTGTGGTGTGTTTAATTACTATATATACTGCATTCACATTTTAACATTTCTGAAATCAGGATAAGCTTTATAATCTATCTGCACATTTAACATAATGCTTTCTCCCCACGATGATTATCTAAATCAATGATGTATGTTATAATCAACAGCATCTTAGAAATAAGATTTGGTTGATTGATGAGGATAGAGCTACCTGGATCCAACCACAAATTTCCCCTAGCAACCATCCTCACCCTCCATCCTCTATCCTCACACCCTCTTCTGGCCAAAGACATGCGTTTGGATGACAATAGGCACAAGTGAGTTCACTCTGAAGACGTGGAAGTCAGTATGGTCACACGCATTATCAGACTACATGTGTGATCATTCCCACTGACAGGCAAGGAAACTGGGGTTCAAGTAGGTCAAGTTTACCTGGGAAATCTGGTGTCAGGTCACCTGTAGGAAGAGTGAATCTTTAATGATGGAATGATTTTATTTTCTACTGAAAGCCTCACCTCCATTAGTGGGGTTCCTGGATTACCCAAGCTAATTAGCTGCTGCTGGAGGGAATGGTCCATTCAACACCCAAGATTTCAATGGTGCTACCATTAGTGCCATGCTGTCCTCCAGCCAACAGCATGGACTGACCATAGGAGTCAATGTCATCCATTCCTCAAACTGTCACTCCCAACCACTCTTTCAGAAATCAAGCCTTCATGCCTACATTTTAGGGGACTGATGTTTGGTAGGAAGACGACAGAAGAAAATTCTGTCTTCAAGAACCCTCCCTTTGAGAAAGAAGACTTTCCTTGACTGGGCCTCTCAGCTCTATGTCTTAAAAAGCCATTATTGCTTTAGATTCACTCAGGCTGACCCAAAACATGGCAACTTTGATTGGTTTGACTACTAGAGTCTTTACAGTAAAAAAACGAGACTAGAAATACAGTCGTGCAGTTGTGATAGCTGTTTCCTAAACATTATCATAATTCAACCTTATAACGACAAAATTGGTGTTCTTATCTTCATTTTCATTACGTTCTTGCCACCTATTGATTTTGCCACTGTTTAACCTCCATTATGCCTTCAATGCTGGAAATCACACAAAGATCCATTGCCTCTGTGAGGCTCAGGGCCAAGGTGGGACGACTAGGAGAGCTACCTCACTGTTGCTGTCTACTGAATCGGGGCTCCTGGTCAGGACAGCACAAAGAGCCAAAGGGTTAGTTGGATATAGGGGACTGGGGATAGATACCCTCAAAGGAAGTAAAGCAAATACACAATCAGTCAACAAGAATTTCGTGAATACCTCCTTGTGCTTAAGTCCATGCTGGGTGTTTTAGGGGCCAATCGGTTTACAACTCTTGTCCTTACTTTCAAGGATCCTGCCAGTAACCTGGGATGCCTAAGAAAACTGGTATCTCTTCAACTTAGATTCTACCTCTTCCAGAGGTAACAAATCATAGCATGATGGTGAAGCTTGTAGACTCTGGAACATCTGCCTAGGCTCAAATTCTGTTTTGTGTTCTACTAACTGTGTGATATTGGACAAGTTACTTAAACTCTCTATGCCTATTTTCTCATTAGAAATTTTTTTTTAAATAATAATAATGGTGCCTATGTTGGAGGAATGATGTAAGGACTAAATGATTTAATTCATGTAGCATGGCTAGATAGTTCCTGGCACTTAGTAAAGACCAGATAAATGGTAGTTGGCTAGATAGTTCCTGGCACTTAGTAAAGACCTGATAAATGGTAGCAATTATGATTATTCATTGCAGAAGGGCAATGTTACCCTACTTGGTATGGTAATGCCCAAAGGTCAGCAATCTTGATCAACATCTACATTTCTCTCCAGAGACCATAATGGTCGCCATTTTGAGAATGTACTCTGCACCAGAAATCATAGTAAGTCCTTCCAGATGAGGAAACTGAGGCTCTGAAAATTTCATGTCTCACCTAATGTTTGCCAGATGCCACGAGTTTGTGGTCATACACACTCACTAACAGAACACTTTTCATTCTTAAATGTTTGAGCCAATAGAACATTTGAGCCAAGTAAAATTTCTCCAAAAGACTCTTTTCTAAAAATAGTATTGGGGGACTAGAGATAAGAATCCTGATCCAAGACTCATCCATTTCTCCATCAGCCTGCAAATCTCTCTTGCTAGTGGCATCATCTATGAATTTACCTCAATGTCATTTCTTCGCTGTCGTGTTTTCAGCCTACACTGCCCACTGGGGTGGGTGGTAAGGGTGGCAGATAGAGGGAGAGAAGGTAGGACTCCAGAAACGCTGGCCCAGGTTAAAGAGGGCAAGTTCAAGGAAGAGCACAGAATCTATTACATCTAGTAGGAAGAACTGGGGAGGAGCCTCGAGCCCTATGTCAAGTGGCTTGTCTTTGAATTCACGTCCATGGTACATGCATGTATTGAGTGTGTTCTTTGTCCCAAGAGCCATACTAGGTACCAGGAAGTCCACAAGGTACCAGAATTTCCACTCTACAGTGAGACAGAGTATGTCTGCAACGACCATAAGACCCAGGGATCTTGAACCAACAGAGAGGTTAAGATCCCCTCAGAAGGCAGTGCTGAGGCCAGAGCAATAGGAGAGAGGCTCAGGCCGACCTGAGCTCCTCTGTCTACAGTGTGATTTTAACCCTGGAGAGCTCTGAGTTCAACACAGGCTTGGGCACCGTGCAGCTGGGTGACACCCAGCAAGCCTGGGACCTCTGTTTCTTCATCCTGAGAAGAGAGTAGTGATAGCTAATTCCCAGCGTTATTATGAAAAATAATCACAGTAAGACAGGTGAGCATTTTAGCACAATGCCTGACACATGATAGATGCTCTATGTGTATATGATTCTATCCTCTCTGACCCCACACAACCACCCCAGGAACACCCAGACACTGGTTATCACAGTAGTTAAAAGGACAGGCTTTGAAGGCAGGCAGGCTGGACTAAAATACTTGTTCTCCCATTTATGAGCAGTGTGACCATGGGCAAATTACTTAACCTCTCTGTGCCTCAGTTCTCTCATCAGTAAAATGGGCATAGTAAGTAACCCTCTCATCAAAGAGTTGTGAGAATTTAAGAGAATGAATGTATTAAAAGACAAGCTGAGGCATATGTAAAGTTTTCAAGTGTTTGAGTAAACACGAACTCTAATCGGGCATCGCCAAACTGGAAGTAGTCAGCCGACAAGAGCTGGAGGAAGGCCTTTTATAGAACAGACGTGGCAACAAAGTAAGGAAATTATTTGATAGGCTACAGTTTAAGCACTTGCCTCATTTGGGAAAGGCTACTTGGCTGTTTGTGATTGATGGTTTCTAAATTTCTTTTTTTCAGATACCAGCGCATTCATAATCGAGTCTAGCTTAGGTTTCGGTTTGCTGACACAGGCCACCAACCACGAGAGCCACTGAGGTCTAGTGGCCTCCTTGTTTAATTACTTTGACAAATCTAACAGCACACAGATAATAGAGCGCACCCTTATGTAGGGCTCCAGCCACCCCGCAGGTTTTAGTTCATTTAATTCACACGACCCTGTAAGTGATGTATTCTTCTTTCCCATTTTTCAGATGAGGGAACTGGGAGGACAGGATGTTAAGTAAGCTTCTCAGACTCACTCGGCCAGCAGGTGGCCAAGCAGGGACTCAAACACAGGAAGTCTCCTTCCATAATCTGGTCTTAGTCACTATGTTGCTCTTACCAGCCTAATTAGTGTGACGTTGTGACTGCGCAGTTGACACAGCCTATCAGGAGGATAGGCTGGATATTCTAAAATGCTCTGCACCTCCTTCTGCTCTCCTCTTCCCCATCCCCAGCCCCCACCTCTTGTCCTTGACTGACATTCATAATACAGTTTTTATGCACTTCGTGTTTGATGTTATCTAAGATCTCCACTCTAATCAAATTTTGGTTCAATGTGATAGTTAGACTTAATTAGAGTCAAATTCCTCTTTTATTTTGGTTTTATCTTAATCACCCCCTTTATCCACTGGCCCAGAAGCCTGTAATTTCACACACAGGCCCTCGGAGATGCCATGTTATACATTCAGGACCATGAGACAAGCAGAGTTTGTTGTCACACATATCTACTGCCATAAAACTCACTCTGAAATAGTCGAGCTGAGACAGCATAGGAAAAAGAAATGTAATTCCTCCAGGGGATTCTTTTTTTAAAAACAACAGCGGAACACTATGCTTTGCTTGCAAAGCTCTCCGCTGAAAAGAGTGTGTGCGCACAGGTCCAAACGTGAGAAGCTTTCAGAAACCAGTGACAAGATGGGAAGTACCCAACGGCAGGGAATATGTGGGACCATCTCATCCCCTAGACACCAAGGAGCAAGACTCAAACCACAGAATGTTAGAGCTTAAAGGATTCTCAAAGACCATCTAATCCATTTCTTTGCAAACTCTTTTTAAGTGCACATTCTTTTGTTCAAATGAAATCTTACCCTGGAGAGTTATGTAAAAGCTGAGGTGCCCTTATTGAATCAGGGAGGAGAGGTCTAGAGCCTAACCCACGGGCGCCCCCATCCTCCCATCCCCAGCAGCCCTTATGGGGGCTCCCGGGAATCCCTGGGGTTTCCCAGGAATTGTCCGAGTGAATTTGAAAATCGCTATTCTAATCCAAACTCCTCCTTTTACCATGGGAGGAAATGAAGCCCAGAGAAGCTGCCCAATTTGCCTGAGGTTACACAGCAAGTCAGTGGCCTTATCTTCCTTTGACAGTTTTTCCATGACATCCTGAGCCCGCCAATGAACAGTCTTTTGTTTCTCCAGACTGTACGTGTGTTTGTATTTGTGCATTTGTACCCATGCCCAGGGTTCCCAAGAAAACCTAACAAACCAGTCTCTGCTTTCCCTTTAAAGCTTGGAGTCTGCAGTTTGGACAGTGTCTTGGCTGCCCAACTGTGGAAGCACAGGGCAAAGAAGGTATAGCATTATAAATGCCTCCCATAGACCATCAGGGACACTGTGTTTCACAACCTAAAGGAGGTCAGGTTTCTGCTCTCCAGGGGAGGTACTACGAAGCAGGGGTTGTCATTGAGACACCAGAGAACTGACAGGCAAGTCAGGCCCCCAGCCTAGTAGCTTCGGACACCTGACTGGGCCACTAAACCTCTTTTTCCATCCATCTGATTGGGCCACTAAATCTCTGTCTGTAAGGGGAAGGGGAAAGGGAGAAAGCCGCCACTTGTCTCATTGCATTTGAAGATGTTAGAAGTCAGATAAGCTCCTGTGTCTGATGCTTTGGGGAGAGAAGGTGGAAGAAAGGCCCTGCCTGAGTTTTACAGGCTGGCCAATGCGTTCTTCGCGTTGCAAGGCTTAACATTGGAGGAAATGGTAGAAGAGAAGGTGGTTTCGAATGGATGTGCTCTGTCAAGGGAAATAACTCACAAGGGGCTTACTCAGCGCTTCCCCTGCATTACCTCACGGGACCTCCCCCCCAGCAGCCCAGTGGGTAGGTACTGTTGTTTGCCTTAGGGCCAGTTATTAGCGAGCTTGCTAAGTTATTCAAGGTGACACAGCTAGGAAATGACGAGCCTAGAATTTGAATCCCAAACCATCTAGCTGCAAAGCCTGTGTTCTTAACCAGTGCCCCATCCTGCCCTTGCCCCCCACCCCCAGTGTGGGGGTGGGGAGGTGGGAGTAGAGGGAATGACATGGTATACAGAAGTGCAGGACTCCGCCAGCCCAGAAGGGAGGCGGCAGAGACAGATACCAGGGCTGAATTTCAGAGTTTCCCCTCCAGCTTGCATGAACGAGAATTCCCAGCAAACGCGCTGCACACTGCACACTCCCCACAAAGCTCCCAGAGGCAAGAATTCTCAGCTTGTTTACTGAGTCCCCTGGAAAGGGGGGGAGGGAGGGAGGATGGGGGCGGGCGGTGAGCTGGGCACAAAAACAGGATAAAGGTAAACTTTCTGCATGTGAGAACCATTCCCCCCCTCCAAGGAGCCATGTCACACTGTATGTCACCGTCATCAAAGGGGCTGTGCGTAAACCTGAAAAACCAAACGGACCTGTCTGTAGGTGTTACTTATATCACAAGGCTACAGGTGCCTTTATTTCCACTGTACGCTGGTGCTGGGAGCGCCTGCCTTCTCTTGCCTTGAGAGCCTCCTCTTTGGACCTAGTCACCGCTGTCCTCACGTAAGCACCTTTTCTTTGCTCTTTTGGAAGAATTGTAAGGGGTGTCAGGGCTTAGAGGCTCGGGCCAGGGCCTGGATCTGTTCATCTTGTCTCCAGCCCCCCTTGCCAGTTCCATCGGTCACAAAGTCTCCTGGGAGCTGTTTGACTGGGATTTCAATGCTTGCCCGAGACAGTCATTTTTGCCTCCTCGGGCTGTGTCATCAGCCCCTGCTAGGCACCCCCACGTGCTCTGGATTGTTTGATTAAACCAAGGGCGACTAGTAGAGAATATGTACAGGCACTCAGTTCTCTACCCTTTCCTAAAGCTGTCTTTAGGAAGGGAAGCTAGATTTTGCACCAAAAAATATTCAGCTCCAAGGAGAGCCTACCATCCCCCCGTCTAAACTTCTTTCGCCATTGGCCTGCTCATGGCTCCCCCTTGATACAGAGGAGAGAGCTGCTTTATTACAGTTTGGGGCATTTTTCAGGAATCTGTCTGTACATGATAGCTTAAAAGAAACCCATTGTGCCCTCTCCCACCACCTCAGTATAGACCACTTCCAGAAAAGCAACGCTTAGGGTTTTTCCACTGTATTCTCAGACCTTTTCAAAGACTGCCGGTGTGTGGTTCATGTGCATTTGCCCTCTGCTGGCAGCCACCGGTAGCACAGGCCCCCTTCTCCCCTGAAGTCCGGGTTCCCGCGTTTGGACGAACTTATGAATTTTACAAACTGGAAAGGATGTCCGAGGTCATAAAGTACAACCTCTTCAATTTACATATTAGGAGACTGAGGCCTAGAAAAATAAAGTGATTTAGGAAGACAGCTTCGTGTTTTAGTCTCAAGGCCCAGGGTGGGGGGCTGTTTGCTCCTCTGAGTGAAAGCTTAATTCTTTGTCCTCATGTTGTCTCTAAGAAAGTTTTCATAATACAAGGTCTTCTAGGCAGGCACTTTGACAGCTACAGCTCTGTTGTCTTTTTTTCCCCCAGAAGTCACCAGAGTAGCAATATTTTAGATATACTGACGACAGATGATTTTCCTCCCCTCTGGGACAGGAAAAAATCTATTATGCCTAGACCCCTGCATATATTATCTGATTTTATTAAATCCTCGGGACATCATGAGAATTGTGTGTTAAAATTCCATTGAAACAAATGTTTTAATGTGTATTTATTTTTGAGAGAGAGAGAGCAAGTGAGCATGAATGGGGGAAGGGCAGAGGGAGAGGTTGACACAGAATCTGAAGCAGCCTCTAGGCTTCCAGCTGTCAGCAGAGTCCGACACGGGGCTCAAATTCACAAATCCCAAGATCATGACCTGAGCCAAAGTCAGACATTAAACCCACTGAATCACCCAGGCACCCCTAAAATCCCATTTTAAAGGTAAAGCATTTTAAAGATGAGTCCAGAGAAATGCATGGGTTTTTATATACTGTACCTTGTATGAAACAAAAATAAAGAATTTTGACAGGCTGGGTAGTAAGAAATGTGGCCCAGGTTCCTCACCCTTGTGGGTGGCAGAGAGAGAATCTGACCCCCAGAGGATTTAATCCAAAGCTGATGAGCTTTGCATTGGAACCCACAGTAAACCATGGGGCTCACCTTCTGCGGATCTTTGCCACACTTTCGGAAAAACAACTAAGAATGAACGAACTAGCAAGCTCCCAACAAGGAAGAGGAAAATGAGGAGTCACTCAGGAAGACATGAGCAAGTCTGTTCTCGCAGCTGCTCTGCTTTCTCCCAGAACAAATATTCCAGAACCCCAGTTCTTTAACAGCAAGTGTCAAAATAGTCCAGAGTTTTCCTCCGCGTGTTCCTTCTTAGGAAGCTCCAAAGCATGGGAAATTGACCGTGCCTTGCCCCCAGGCCTTAGGGCCGGGTGGACACTTAGGTGTCGCCGAGGCTTTGGAGGTGGAAAAACATCTTCCCAATGAGACTGCCCAGGTGGTGGGATCAGGGAAGGCCCTTTTTTCCTCCCACCCACCCCCTCCATGGTTTCCACCTTCGTGGCCTTTTCTGCCTGGTGATGTTTTGGTGCATAAACAGCCAATGTGTAGATGCTTAATTGGGTGGATTTTTGGTCACATGCCCAGAGTAAAGTTGATGATCTCTGCCAGGGTCAGGAAGGAATTTTCCTCCTCTGGCAAACTGGCCAAGCCTGGGTGGTTTGCTCCTTCCCCTCTCTCTGGAAGGCTGAGCAGAGGTGCCTGGTTGCTCAGGGCATGGGCACCACACCTGTGATTGCTGCCTCTGACTCCTGTGGGGGCGAGAAGCCCACAGGCCTGACCCTCTGACTGCGCGGACCCTCCCTGTGCACATTTGGTGAGTGAGCTGGCTCTCAGAAGGGCTAAGAAGCCACTGGAGGCACCGGGGATCTGAGCCCCTTGCTATCACTGTGTCATTCCAAAAGGCACCTGCGGCCAGGCTTTCTCGTGCATGGAAGGGAACCCACCTGATTCCCTCTCCTTGTGTGGCTTGTGCTTGAGCCTTTCCTATGTACTAGGCAGCTACAATGGTAGTTGGGGGGGAAATCGATTCCAAAAGCTGTGGGTGTATTGATGGGCAGTGGGTGAGGATCCAAAGTGCTCAAGGGACCTGGCTGGCCCAGGCAAAGAATGTCCAGAGCCCACTGCTACAAGTAGTGGGCCTAGGCGGGAAGGGAGAATAGGAAGCTGGGGGGACCTGGCAGAGCCGAAAGTTTAACCTCCATTTGTTGTGGTTGGATTTTACTCCAATCTAGTGAGCTTGCTTGACCACAGTATCCTGTATAACCGACATATATGCATATGTGTGTGCGTGCACATGTCTGGATGTGTCGGTCCCTTCAGGTGGGTGCCTGTGGAAAATCACGGAGCCAGGGCACATCTCAGCTCCCCCTCATCAGTGTGTTCATTTAGTGAGTGAAGAACGGAGGCACAAGAGGTGCCCCCCCACGGCCCCCCCAGTCCAGTGTTCTTTCTGTGATGACAAACCAGCCCGCACCTCAAAAAACAAAGCTGTGTGGCTAGAACAGCAGGCCCAGCGCCCTCCTTAGATCTCCTCTCTTGTCCTGTGGTTGACTCCTGGTCTAACCCAGTGCTTCTTAACCATGTTTTCATTGTCGTCCCCACTAAGGAGGCCTTTTAGATAACGTTTTCATAGTCATTACCACCGCATTACCACCCCCCCCATAGATATCGTTTGTGTTTATATATATCGTTTATGTACCGTGGCCCTTTAGAGGACCATGAGACATGGTAATGTCTAAGATTTATTTGGACCCCCAAGAACCAATTTTTCCCATCTGAGGTCAATAGCACCCCCACTGGGAACACATGGTCAAACTTCAAGCCTGGGCCAACATATTGCTGGACTTCAATGTACTGGTTGAGAAATGGGGCTTCAAAATAGCTGTTCTTTCCCCTTACCCCCACCCAGTTCCACTTACACGAAAGAAATCTTAAGAGCCAAAATGTTCAATTATTGCAAGGACTTCGAGGGCCTCAGAAGCTGGGCCACTGCATACAAAGTAGTTGCTATTCCTGAATGCTCATGCCTAGTGCATGCTGGCTAAGTGGTCAAAGTCTTTTGTAGAAAGGCCAGGGTTAATAATACTCCTTCCTACTGTAATAGCAAAAAATAATTTTTAAAAATAAAAATGTGATGCTCTTATAAAAAACACTTTTCCAAGAAGCAAGAAATAATTACAGAAATAAAATAGCCCATGGTACACCCGAGAGCCCTTTAAGGAAACTTAATGGATATAATTTGTCATAGAAGGTATTACCAAAGAGAATCAGATCTGATGCTGTGTACAGAAGTAGAGGAATTGCAGGGCAAGTAAGTAGGTTGGTATCAAAAGGAAAAGGAATCCTTAAAGGAGGTAAATCTCCCGTTGATCAAAAATAGTCCTTATTTTTTATGATCAAATTCAATTTACCAAATGACTTTTGAGGTGTAAGTGAAGACGTGCTGCTCACTGCTGTTGTGTTTTCTCATCTGGAAGATTTCTAATTGATAGGGAAGACCTGGGGACAGTTTTCTATTTTCTTCCATACAGAGTACACCCCTCCTTTCTCCAAACCTCCCCATGAGGGTCATGTCAGAGGTCAGCCATCTTCTTCCTCCGTTTTCTGACACTTTACCTTTAGCCCTCACTTAGGGGAGCTTTTCTGAGGTTGCGTCCAGAATGCAGAAGGGGCTTTGGGCTACAGGAGCCCCTACCTCCCTCATACCTCCCACTCCCACCCCGCTTCATCCCACCCGCCCTCCTCCTGCTCAGGATATAAAACCAGCCAATCCGTGGGAAAATCAGAGTCCAAACTCAGGCAGCCTTGACCTCTGTTTGCTACGGCTCCCAGGGGAAGATCCATGAGCTTGATAACCCACCAAGCAGATTAACCCTTTGTGGGCATAAAAAAAGAGGCTTCCCAGTGAGGTCTGGTTATTCTCTAATAATGGCCCAGAAAGGGTGCCAGAGTGTGAGAATTTGAACTCGGTTATCTCTCTGTTCTTTGTTAATATCCAAATGTTCGTGCCCATTTGATGAAGATAATGATGGTATATTTTCAAGCACCCCCAAAGAACTGGTCTTTGATTCTGAAATCACACAATCCCTGCCCTTCTCGGTATCAAGGTCCCTTTGATAAGTAAGTGTGTTAGGGTTGTGTCTGTGGGCAGATGTGACTGAGTGTTACTAGAAAAGAAAGCAAATGAGCCAAAATTCAGAAACCTTAAGAACTCTCTACAACACTACTGACACCCAGTAACCGTATGACCTTGAGCAAGTTACATGAACTCCTTGGGCCTTAACTGTCTCACTGTACGATGATGGGCTAAAGGGAAAGATTGGACTAATTCTGGACTTTTCAACATGTGGCACTCACACCACTTAATGATACGAGAGATAGATCTGGTCACAGGTAGGAAAACTTTCACTTAAAGGGCCAGACAGTATTTTAGCATATAAAGGCCAAAAGGCAAAATCAATTGTATTAGGTAGGTACTTACATAACCATTTACTATGTAACTATTTACAACTGTAAAATCATTTTTTAGCTGTGGACCATTCAAAAACAGGTGGTAGGCTGGAATGGGCCTCTAAGTTGTAGTTTGCTAACCTCTGATTGAGATGGTGCATCGACCAACGGTTTTTATTTCAATGTCTTTATTTTTATGCACGTTAAATGGATACTGACTTTCCATTTATTACAGTGATACTAACTTTTCCTTTTCAATAAATGGATTTATGTTAAAACAGAAAGGGAGTTGACTTTTTTAATGGATTAAGTAAATTATTGAGATGGCAGGCAAATGACTGAAGTTTGTGAAACATGAACTAGATGATTAATAAGCTTCTGGCCATCTGAAAATTCTAGACGCTTCATGTCCCAAGACCTGGCATCCAGTCTTTGTTTGGACCCTTTCCTACCACCTACGTGATCCTGAGCTGCTGGGTCCCCTTTGCAAAATGGGAAGAGAAGCACCCTATCTCACCAACATTATTGTGATAATCAGAAAAGAGAAGTCAGGCAAACAGATTTTTCTAATCCACCAAACATGAATTCTTTTTTTTTTCCCTAAAATGTGGGAATATGGGAAGCAGCAAACTTGAAAGATGAGACCAGCATTGGGCAAGAATGCACGTGAGTGAGGGCCCCAAGCCCATTCCTTCCTGCTCCCTTTCCAGCCTTGACCAGACACCTTCTCCCAACTCTCCCTAGTCACCAGTGTGGGCAGGGAGTACAGCCCTGGGTTTAGGTTCCTGACTTCTTAGATGGGCAAACCTGAGTTGTCACCCATCCTCCACCATCTGCCAATTAGCTGGCATGGGGTATGTTCCCTGAAATCTTACAGCACACATCCTCATCACTTAGAGAACCACTACCAGATTCTGTCTCACAGTGTTTGTCCTGAGACCATGAATAATGAATATAAAGTAGTAAAATGCTCGGCACAGAGCCCAACATGCAGTAAGTGTATGTTCCAATTACCACAGGTCCTTGCTCTCTTAACCAAAACCCTGAGGCTAGATGTGCTGCATAATTAAGAATCCTTTGGGTATTAGAAAGGTTTCCAGTGTAAGTACTGCAGAATGCACAACATTCCTTCATAGGAATTGTATGTATTGTATGTATCCTATGAATATTCATCAACTAGAATAAGTAAAACTATAATTATAGTCATGTATGTTTATATATGTATAATGTGTCACTTATATACATGTACACGTATACCTATATTTAGTGTAAGTTTTCTATACCTTATACGGATGTATGGATATAATATATACATAACCCAACATAAAACTCTTTAACNGGGTTGTTCTGCAGGAAAATAAATTTGTACCCAACACACACACATACTTTCAATTTCAGAGCTCTCGGATTTCAGAATTGTGGGTAAGGGTTTGTGGGTATATTAATGTATAGCAATTCTTGCCCAACTTTCAGAAGCATATCGTTACACAGTACAAGCCAGAGTTCAGGGGCCAGATATGAGCCGGTAGGAAAAGTAAAGAAAGAAGCAGTATTATATCACAAGAGCCTCCATCTTAAAACCTGAGCTTTGCCACTTACTGGCCATGTTACGTGGGCAACTGTTTTTTAGCCCCTCTGCCTATGTTTTCTCATAGATACACCGGGGATAGATGTGCAGACCTCACAGGTGTGTGGCAAGGATTGAATACCATCATTGTGGCAAGCACTTAAGGGGCACCTGGTTCCTAGGAGGCTACATGTTTGTTATTAAAACCCAAGTGTGGGGGGCACCTGGGTCGCTCAGTCAATTAAGCATCCGACTTCAGCTCAGGTCATGATCTTACGGTTCATGGGTTCCAGGCCTGCATCGGGCTCTGTGTTGACAGTTGGAGCCTGGAGACCTGCTTTAGATTTAATCTCTCTCTCTCTCTCTCTCTCTGTCCTTCCCCCACTTGCATTCTGTCTCTCTTTCTCTCTCTCTCAAAAATAAATAAACATTAAAAAAATTTTTTTAAACAAAAACCAAGTGTGCCAGCTGGGGGCTCCTGCTGGGTGGCCTTCGTCTGCCTCCTCACAGTCCTCTCCTGCTGTTGCAGGGTGATGTTGGACTCAGTGACCCACAGCACCTTCCTACCCAACACGTCCTTCTGCGACCCCCTGATGTCGTGGACTGATCTGTTCAGCAATGAAGAGTATTATCCTGCCTTTGAGCATCAGACAGGTACGTACGTCCAGAGAAGCCCATCTGATCTGGGAGGAGCAGGGGCAGGAGGTGGCGCTGGCCCCCAGGAGGCGGCAAGGCCACCTAGGGGCCTGAAAATGCCAGTTCTCGCCAGCGTTTAGGCAGAGCACTGGAGGAGGTCTGGGCGGCAGGAAGGACAACTTCTGCAGGAAGAAAAGCACTGGAAACCCTCACCCCAACCTCCTCCCAGCTCTGTGGGCTTGGGGACTCCACTAACCTCTTCGAACCTCATTTTGCTAACAGATAATAATGCCAGTATCTTGGAGTTATTATATTTAAACAATGTAGTGGAAAGAAACTCTTAGCCCGGAGCCTAGTACACTGTGATTGCTTGATTATCATGGTTTTAGCTAACATTTGCTGAATCCTAGCACTATTTCACCCACCAAGCACCCACCTCATCCTTGTAGAAGACCTATGAGAAACAATCAATTATTGTTTCTATTTTATGGATGAAGAAACTGAGGCACAGAGAGGTTAAGTGACTTGTCCAAGGTCTTACGGTTAGTTAAGCTTCACTCAAGTTGACTTGAGCACCTGTACCCTTAACTCTCCTACACGGTCATTTTAGGAATGATATTACCCTATGGTTATTGATACTAATGTTAGTGGTTTTCTCTGAGCTTCTGTTTCTTTATCCCTAAAGCAGAGATGATGAGAATCGCTGTGAGGATTAAGGGAGCCAAACTGTGTAAAACGTATAGCTTGGCACAAAGCAAGTACTCAGTAAACACAAA